>NC_088349.1:20140000-20277500 GCF_036884655.1 Musa acuminata AAA Group
CGTCGGACCTCTCGGGTGCTGGACGGTGCCACCGCTCAGTCTAGCGGTGCCACCGCTCAGTTCTCGGGTTCTGGGCGGTGCCACCGCCTAATCTGGCGGTGCCACCGCCTACACAATTTCAGCTCACTGGTTGGGCTCCAAACTTGGCCCAAACCAGTCCGAACTCGGGCCCAATTGGCCCCTACTTGGGTTATAGGATTAACACCTAATCCTAACCCTAATTAATGTGCTAACTATGAATTTAAAGATATTTCCTAAGCTATTACAAAGTCCGCAAGTCAAGACTTCTTCCGGCGAGCTTCCGGCGAACTTCCGGCGGTCTTCCGATAAACTCTCGGAAACCATTCTGCGGACTCCCGGCAAGCTCCTAGACTTCATGATTTGATCTTGGCGAGTTCTGACGAGCTTCTTTGGCAAGCTACGATCTTTCTCGGCAAGCTCTGTGAACTTTCAACGTACCTTCCGGTGAACTTCCGAAAACCCTTCGGTAAGCTCCCTACTCATTCTCGGCTAGTTCCGGCAACATTCCCGACGAACCTTCGGACTTCCATCGAACTCTCAAACTCGCAACGAATCCTTCGTGCTTGACTCCGGCACTTTGTTTTGCTTTATGTCTTCGTCGTTATCGTAGTTAATCCTGCACATACAAGCCAAAACTCTACTCCGATCTAGACAATTATTACAATGCGAATTGACATTCTGTTGCCCGACACGTCATTGGTTGGCGCTTCATCCGATTCTTCAATGCATCGTCCTCTCTTGCGACTTCTTGCCCAATCGACGGTTGATCTCCGCAACCCCGATATCCTTGGCGCAATTCCGCTCTCCTTGGCCCGATGCCCGACGTCCGAAGCCTTCTGCCATCCAATATCTTGATGTGATCTCCTTCGGCGCAACGTCAATTCCTTCTGCGTCAACTGTCTAATCCTGATCGAGTAGACCTGCATCACTCAAAATGTAGTTAAACATCTAAACACAATCAATTAGTTTCATCATCAAAATCCGAGATTCAATAGGTCATCTCCCTAATTGCTTGAGAAGAGGATAAAATTCTCCTTAAACGATTCATGTCCGCAGTTTCTCCGTTAGAAAGAAATGGTGGGACATTGTTGATGGTTTGGGAAGTCCATCCAATATTAAAACCCCACCCCCGACTATAATTGATAAAGAAATAGCGACTCTTCGAACCTTTGTTATTGGAAGGAGCACCGCTGATCTTGAAACCACCACGGGCGATCAGGTAATACCCACCTCGCCCCTTACACAGACGGAAGCAGGCCAGGAAGAGCATCCGGGTCGGCTCGATCCTTGCTCCCTAACACTCCCTGAGGAAAGCCACCATATAGCGCCAAGAGTTCGACATCATCTGGGACGGAGATATTCCCCACTTATGGAGGCACTCCTCAATGACGGGATGCAACGAGAACCGTAGTCCCTCCTCAAGAGCACCCACGGTCAGCCCAAATCAATTGGGAAACAGATCATATGGTCACTGACCGGGCCAAGGGGCATAAATCCCATAACACTTCGGGATACAGTAGTGATCCCGAATTGTCCCCAAAAGTTCCTCGGTCACTACCGAGTCTACATCATGCCACAACTTGATGGTTTCAAGTGCGGCAAAGCCCCCCGTGGCCTCCAAGGGCACGCCACCCGAAGATGAACTAATAACCTCTACCCCCAGCCCCCTAGAGGATGACTCTCGCTCCCCGGTAACTGACTGACTCGAAGAAGAAGACGAAGAGGAAGAAGAGGAGGAAGACGGAGACATCCCGACCTTGAGGTTAGGAGGAAGGAGCCGAGGCGTGGAATGGAAGGCTAGGCAATGTAGTGGCAACTGCTTTGGGAGGAGCTTATAAAGGGAAGGCAAATCCACCATGAAGCGACGATTGGGCTTCCCGAGGAAAGAAATGATCACGGCATTTAAAACCCATAATGACTCCTTGGATTCCCACAAATTCTCCAGTCTTGGAGCTCCCATCGAAAGACCGCTCGTGACAAGAGGTCTCCCGCTAGAAGCCGCTCGTGACAAGAGATCTCCCGCCAGAAACCACTCGTGATAGGAAACTTCTCGCTAGAACATGCATCGCTCCACTTGGCATACCATGTGGTGCGATGGCACGCACGTGCGCCCCGATGTGCCACCCAGCGGCTCGTCAGTCCTAAACCTGAGCCCGAGAT
Source organism: Musa acuminata AAA Group (assembly GCF_036884655.1). NCBI lineage: Eukaryota > Viridiplantae > Streptophyta > Magnoliopsida > Zingiberales > Musaceae > Musa > Musa acuminata. The sequence goes on from NC_088349.1 coordinate 20,142,182, forward strand.
CAATCACTCGGCCAACAGGTCCAGTCTTTACCCGAGTTGCACAGCTAAGTCCCCCGACTTGCGACTCACCAGTCCTAAACCTAAGCCCGAGATCAGTCACTTGGTGAACAAGTCCAGTCTTTACCCGAGTCGCGTAGCTCGGTCCCCCGACTTGTGACTCGCCAATCCTAAACCTGAGCCCGAGATCAGTCAATCGGCCAACAAGTCCAGTCTTTACCCGAGTCGCGTAGCTTGGTCCCCCAACTTACGACTCACAAGTCCTAAACCTGAGCCCGAGATCAGTCACTCGGCCAATAGGTCCAGTCTTTACCCGAGTCACGCAGCTTGGTCCCCCGACTTATGACTCACCAGTCTTAAACCTGAGCCTGAGATCAGTCACTCAGCCAACAGGTCAAGTCTTTGCCCGAGTCGTACAGCTCAATCCCCAACTTGTGACGTACCAGTCCTAAACCTGAGCTCGAGATCGGTCACTCGGCCAACAGGTCTAGTCTTTGCCCGAGTCGCGCAGCTCGATCCTCGACTTGCGACTCGCCAATCCTAAACTTGAGCCCGAAATCAGTCACTTGGCCAATAGCTCCAGTCTTTAACTAAGTCACGTAGCTTGATCCCTCGACTTACGACTCGCCAGTCCTAAACCAGAGCCTAAGATCAGTCACTCGGTTAACAGGTCCAGTCTTTACCTGAGTCGCATAGCTCGGTCCCCGACTTGAGACTCGCTAGTCCTAAACCTGAGCCTAGGATCAATCACTCGGCCAACAAGTCTAGTCTTTACCCGAGTCACGCAGCTCGGTCCCCCGACTTGCAACTCACCAATCCTAATCCTGAGTCTGAGATCAGTCACTTGGCCAACAGGTCCAGTCTTTACCCGAGTCGTGCAGCTCGGTCCCCCGACTTGCGATTAACCAGTCCTAAACCTGAGCCCAAGATCAGTCACTCGGCTAATAGGTCCAGTCTTTGTCCGAGTCGCGTAGCTCAGTCCTCGACTTGCGACTCGCTAGTCCTAAACTTGAGCCCAAGATCAGTCACTCAGCTAACAGGTCCAGTCTTTACCCGAGTTGCGTAGCACGGTCCCCTGACTTATGACTCACAAGTCCTAAACCTGAGCTTGAGATTAATCACTCGGCCAACATGTCTAGTCTTTGCTCGAGTCATGCATTTCGGTCCCCCGACTTGTTACTCACTAGTCCTAAACCTGAGCTTGAGATCAGTCACTCGGCCAATAGGTCCAGTCTTTACCCGAGTCACGCAGCTCGATCCCTCGACTTGTGACTCACCTGTCCTAAATCTGAGCTTGAGATCAGTCACTCAGTCAACAGGTCTAGTCTTTGCCCGAGTCGCACAGCTCGGTCCCCCGACTTGTGACTCACTAGTCCTAAACCTTAGCCTGAGATTAGTCACTCGGCCAACAGGTCCAGTCTTTACTCGAGTCTTGCAACTTGGTCCCCCGACTTGTGACTTGCCAGTCCTAAACCTGAGCCCGAGATGAGTTACTCGGTCAGCAGATCCAGTCTTTACCCATGTCGCGCAGCTCGGTTCCCCGACTTGCAACTCGCTAGTCCTAAACTTGAGCCCGAGAGCAGTCACTCGGCCAACAGGTCCAGTCTTTGCCCGAGTCGCGTAGCTCGATCCCTTGACTTGCGACTCGCTAGTCCTAAACCTGAGCCCGAGATCAGTCACTCGGCCAACAGGTCTTGTCTTTGCTCGAGTCTCGCAGCTCGGTCCCCTGACCAGCGACTCGCTAGTACCATCCTGCCTGGGCCCAGTCGCCCGGCCAGTAGTTCCAATCCTACCAAAAGCTTGGGGCACCGCCAGCCGAGTAGCCCCACGACGAACCAACCCGACTTCCCCTCATGAGCAATTAATACACACGTGGCACTATAACCCAGGCACACCCCTCGCCCTCTCATAAGGACCCTATGACACGCCTTGGTGGGGGGGAGAAGTGATAAGGTATATTTTGGGCCCTATCCACGTCACGACCAATGCCGCACCACGCCATTGCCAGGTCAGTAGAAGGAGTACTGTTAGGACTCTAGCTAGGAGAGTCCTAATTGAGAGGGACATTCTGTTATGACTCTAGTTAGGAGAGTCCTAATTGAGAGGGACATTCATGCAGGAGGTTTTTTCTTAGAGAAGAATTAGGAGTTGTAAGGGAATAGGAGTCTTGAGTAGGAGTCCTATTAGGAGTTGGTTAGAAGTAAGAGTCTTAAGTAGGAGTCCTATTATGAGTCAGGGTTTAGAAGCCCTATAAATAGCCATGTATTCCTTCTCTTTTCTTAAGCAATAGATGAATCTTTTCTGCAGCCTTTGAGCAGCAACTTGGAGGGAGGAACCCCTATAGAGTTCCAAGGAGGCCGATCCCCTAAAGAGATTAATCCCAAGTTTAGAAACTGCAAGGGTTCTAACACATGGTATCAGAGCAGCGTTCTTGGCATCTCGCTGCCCTTCCACTGCCATCCATCAACCCTCCACAACTGTCCAAAGCAATTCCCACAATTTCTTAATAGATCATCGCCAAATTCCGCCATCATCTCCACCACCGCGGATCATCCCGTGAATTGCAACAGGTTCTAGTTTCCTACCCTACTGCTACTGCAATTTAGTTATCCCTATCCGAAAATTAAAAAAAAAAAAATTTTGTTCCTATATTGTTGCATAAACTTTTCGTCACAAAGTTTTCATCTCTACAATGAAAGATACATTGCAGAATTTCAGCCGCATAGCACTGTTTGTTTGATCTTGATACTATATTTTCTCTGTCATATAAACTAAGATATTACTGTCAATTCCCTCCTCAAATCTGTCAAATTTTTGGTAGAGATTTCGTCGAGAAACCGCTGTTTCTTCGACGATAATTCTGCTCTTACACGACAACACAATTCTGTAGCAAACTTTCACTGGTTTCTATCAAACCTATACATGCTGTTAACCCGTCAACAAAAGAGAGATCTTAACATCACAGATTTGGAGTCATATATTATGGCATCTGAGGAGGCAATCAATACTAAATTTGAAGCCTTTGAGGCACGAATGGAGGATAAGATTCGGACTCTCCTTACCGAATTCAGTTTGGGCCGACCACCAAGCCCGAAGAAATCACATCAAGGAGAGAGCTCTAACCAATCACATCATGCCCAAAGAGATGACTTCTAAGAGAGGGGAGGCTCTATGACCGACTCCAACTATTCGCGCATGAGAGTGGACTTCCCTAGATGGGAAGAAGGAGACCCAATTGGTTGGATCTCGCGCGCGGAGCGATATTTTCGGTACCATAAAACTGCGGATGCATCCATGGTGGAAATTGCAGTTATACATCTTGAAGGGGATGCCATACAATGGTTTGACTAGTTTGACACACTTATGGAGTCCTTTCATGGCGACAATTCAAAGAAGGACTACTGATCCGCTTCGGACCAACTTATTACGAGAACATTGATGGACAACTAGCAAAGATCCGACAAACCTCCACCATTCAGGAGTACCAAACCAGGTTTGAAAGGTTATCTAATCAAACTTGTGATTAGTCTGAAAAATAGTTATTGGGGACCTTTATTGAGGGCTTAAAGCCGGAGATCCGGGGAGAAGTTAAGGCGCGACAACCATACACACTTATGATAGCCATCTCTTTCGCACGACTTCAAGAGGAGCGATTGAACCATGAAGCCCGGAGGACTAGGATCACTCCACGACCTACAATACTAAAGCCCTTAGCCCCCCTACTATCAATCGAGTCCCTGCACCGAAAAGGTTAACAAGAGAAGAACTTCGGGAGCGATCTGCGAAGGGGTTATGTTGGCATTGCGACGAGCCGTGGAGCCGCGAGCATCGCTGTAAAAAAGGTAGACTTCTTATGATTGAACCAAAAGAAGAAGAGGTCATTGAACATCTAGAAGAGAGCCTTGAACATGAAGAAGAAGATATGGAAGAAGAGTCATAGCCGACTGACATTACGGTACACACACTAGCCGGCTACTCAAACTCGCAAACGATGAAATTTGGAGGCCTTCTCAAACAACAGCCGATCACTGTTCTCATCGACATGGGTAGCACTAATAACTTCCTGAATAGTAAGGTTACTGCTCGGATGGCACTGCATATTGAAGGTTGCAGCAAGTTCGATGTAAAGGTTGCCGACGGCAGAATCCTAAAGTGCGACCAAAGATACCCGCAGGTGAAACTATTACTGCAAGACCAAGAAATTATCACCGATTTCTTCCTCCTACCAATCGATGACTATGAGGCAGTGCTTGGTATAGAATAGCTGACTACACTAGGTGATGTCTCTTGGAACTTTTCTAAATTAATTATGAAATTCTACTATAAGGGCAAACAGATCATCCTTCGCGGGAAGCGCGGAAGCAACGTTACCACTATTTCGACCCAACGAATGGAGAAAGTTTTGCACAAGGTAAATGGTGGCTTTTTGATGCATCTCCAGCCATAACCAGAAGAGAAGAAAATAGAAATTGAAGATCAAAATCTTGCCCAATTGCTTACTGAATCTGCCGACATATTTGCTGAACCGCGCGGTCTTCCTCCTTCTCGGCAATATGACCATCGAATTCCAATCCTTCCGGGCAAGCCACCAGCGAATACTCGACTGTACTGATATCCTCACCTCTAGAAAGATGAAATTGAAAAGATCGTAAAGGAGATGCTTGAAACAGGGGTGATTCGGCCAAGTTGCAGCCCCTATTCCTCACCGGTGCTACTTGTACGCATGAAGGACGGAACTTGGCGGATGTGCATCGACTACCGAGCTTTAAATGGCATCACCGTCAAGGACAAGTACCCAATACCAGTGGTGGATGAACTTCTTGATGAATTGAAAGGAGCTCGAGTCTTCACGAAGTTGGACCTCCGATCCGTTTATCACCAAATTTGGGTATGTGATGATGACATTCCAAAAACTGCATTTCGCACACATGATGGTGTTAGGATCGGAGCGGCACTAAGAGGGGGGGGGGTGAATTAGTGCAGCGGATTAAAACTTTGGTTTTAGAAAAATCTTTCGTATGATAAGAACGAAACTTGAAAGACTTAACTTGAAAGCGTATTCTTGAAGTTGCGCAGCAAAGGTAATAAGGAACTAAAGCATGTAAGAAGGTTTGCAGTAATGTAAACAGCAATAATGAAATGCAAACCAGAGATTACGCCGATTTTAGAGTGGTTCGGTCAAATGACCTACATCCACTTGCGAGGCCCCTCTTCGATGAGGCTCCCACCTTCCACTAGCAAATCTCTTGAAATGGAAGGGTCAATACCCTTCTTACAAACTTTTACAAATAGCTCAACCTCTTACAAATTTTCAATAAGAAAGAAGGAGGAGAACTCTCTAGCAAATTGAAAACAAGACTTGCTAAGACTTTCTAAGACTTTTCTCTCAATCAAAATGCTTCTCAAAAGTTGTAACCTCAGCTGAGATTTGAGGGGTATTTATAGGCCTCAAGAGGATTCAAATTTGGGCTCCAAAATTTGAATTCTCTTTAGGTTCCCGAATGCTGGAGGTGCCACCGCCCAGCGCTCGGGTACTGGACGGTGCAACCGCCCAGCCAAGGAGGTGTCACCGCCCAGCTCTCGGGTGCTGGGCGGTGCCACCGGCACCGCTTGGCTCTCCGATTTCACTGGTTTGGCTTAATTTAAGCCCAAACCATATCTGACTTTGGGCCCAGTTGGCCCCTAACCAGGATATAGGATTATCTCTTAATCCTAATCCTAATTACAAGTGAACTACATAACAAAAACACATCCTAAGCAAGCTTTCAACCGTGAACATCGAGTCTTGTTTCGGCGAGCTTTCCGACGAGCTTCTTCCGACGGACTCCCATCAAGCTCCCGATCTTGTGATGACTTTAACGAGTAGCCGAGCCTTCTCGATGATCTTCGTGAACCTCCGACGATCTCTTCGACGAACTTCCGAAAATACCGATAGGTTCCCGATTTCTTCTCGGTTGGTTCCGGCAGCATCTCCGACGATTCTTCGGACTCTTAAACGTCCATCGATCTTGACTCCGGTATTCTTGCTTTGTGTTTTCTGGTTATCGTAGTTAATCCTGCACACTTAACTCAATAATATGGATTAGATCAATTAACCCATCAATTGATTTCATCATCAAAATCCGAGATTCAACAATCTCCCCCTTTTTGATGATGACAATCAATTGATGACGGAGTTAAACATAACTCCCCCTATCTATATGCCATATTATGAGAAGATGAAAACACTTGAATTTCATCCATTGAATTCAAGCATAAACCGATAAGTTCTAACCGTAGAACTTATCGTTATTCTCATTAAGCAATAGTAAATGCGAAACTTCGATGAAAATCATAAGTCAAATGATATGGGACAATTTTTACTACGATAGGAGATAAAGATTTTCAACATGAATTTCATGATATCGATGTAAGGCATGCTTTCAATATGATCAATCAATCTTGTGATATTTTCAAGGATTTTGCAAGGCATATAAGACATTCATATCACACAAGCTTTTGCAATTCATATAAGTTATGCTATTAAAATGATACAAGTCATCACTTTTCTCCCCCTTTGTCATCAACAAAAAGAGAATGAGACTTGAAGCACATAATTTATCATACAAAGATTTTATCATTGATTATACATCACTCATCTATATTATCATTGATCATACAAAGATTTTATCATTCAAAATTAAGTATGCTAAAATATTTACGCAGAGTTCATCTTAAAGGAAAATTCAGCATTCATCCATATTATCAAATCTCTTCTTTTTATAAATAACAAAAATTGTAGATGTACAAAGAAGAGATTGGGATAAGAAAAAAATTTTAAGTAGTAACTCCAATAAGTCAAGATCATTATTCGAATACAAATCCATTCAAATTCAATTCGTCAACTTGAAACTCATAATCAAACCATCAAAATCAATTTCGAGATTCAAAATGTCATAAAATCATTAATCTTGATCAGATGGAAGTAGTGTTTGACTCAAGATAGGATAATATAATTTAACAAGTCACCGAGGAACGGAGAGAGAATGAAAAACTTTACGGAAAATCCATTCAAACAAGTTTATTCTTAGGGACAATTTAACATACCTAATTCCCTTCTAATGAATTCAAATTGGTCTTCATTCAAAGCTTTTGTAAATATATCTGCTAATTGATACTTTGTGTCAATGAATTCTAGAACAATATCATTGTTAAGGACATGATCGCGTATGAAATGATGCCTAACGTCGATGTGCTTAGTTCTAGAGTGCTGAATTGGATTTTTAGTAAGACATATGGCACTAGTATTATCACATTTTATGGGAATGTTTTTAAAGTGAATTCCATAGTCTTCTAATGTATTTTTCATCCAAATGACTTGTGCACAACATGCACTTGCAGCAATGTATTCGGCTTCCGCCGTAGATAGTGCAACTGAATTTTGTTTCTTAGAAGTCCAAGAAACAAGTGCATGTCCTAAAAATTGGCATGTTCCGGATGTACTTTTTCTATCTATCCTGCATCCGCCAAAATCGGCATCTGCATAAGCTATTAGATCGAATTTTTCAGATTTTGGATACCACAATCCTAAATTTAGAGTTCCTTTAAGATACTTAAATATTCTTTTAACACTCTTTAGATGAGATAATTTAGGATTAGATTGAAACCTAGCGCAAAGTCCTACACTAAACATAATATCTGGTCTAGTTGCGGTGAGGTAGAGTAGACTACCTATCATTCCCTATATGTTTTTTGATCGAAATTTTTACTATTTTCATCCATATCTAACTTAGTCGCAGTACTCATAGGGGTGTTTATTGCTTTTGAATTATCCATGTTAAATCATTTTAACAATTCTAATGTATATTTGGATTGGTTAAGAAATATACCATCACTAAGTTGTTTGATTTGTAATCCTAAAAAGAAGGTTAATTCACCCATTAAACTCATTTCAAATTCATGACTCATACATTTGGCAAATGATTCACATAGTGATTCATCCGAAGAGCCAAAAATAATATCGTCAACATAAATTTGAACAATAAGAAAATTATTTTCAAAATGTTTAATAAACAATGTAGTATCAACCTTGCCTTTGGTAAAATTATTTAAAATAAGAAAGGAAATAAGCCTTTCATACCAAGCTCTAGGAGCTTGTTTCAAGCCATAGAGAGCTTTAGTCAATTTGAATACATGATTAGGAAGAAGAGAATTTTCAAATCCGGGAGGTTGTTCGACATATACTTCTTCGGAAATAAAACCATTCAAGAAAGCACTTTTGACATCCATTTGAAATAGTTTAAAATTATTACTACTAGCATAGGCAAGGAGCATCCTTATGGCTTCTAATCGAGCCACGGGAGCGAAGGTTTCTTCGTAATCGATACCTTCTTCTTGGTTGAAACCTTTGGCCACTAATCTAGCCTTGTTTCTAACCACGATACCATTTTCATCTTGCTTGTTTCTAAAGACCCACTTAGTACCTATGACTAAGTGGTCACTTGGTCTAGGAACAAGCTTCCATACCTCATTCCTCTCAAATTGGTTCAATTCTTCTTGCATTGCAATGACCCAAAAATCATCTTTTAAGACTTCATCAATGCATTTAGGTTCAATTTGAGAAAGGAAAGCGGCATTAGCATAAAAATTCTTGAAAGAAGAATGAGTTTGAACCCCTTTTGTTGTATCTCCTATAATTAGCTCCTTTGGATGAGCATCTACATACTTCCATTCTTTGGGTAAAGAAATTTCGGAAGAAGATGCATTCAAATGGCTATTTTGAGGAGGGGGTTCGTTTAAATTCAAATTATCAAAACCAAGATCATCATCAAAATTATTTTTCTTTAAATCAGAAATTTCATTAAAAACTACATGAATAGACTCTTCTATTACTAAGGTCCTTTTTGTTAGGATCGAGAGCACTAAGAGGGGGGGGGTGAATTAGTGCAGCGGAAATCTTACAGCGATTAAAAACCAAAAGCTGCGTTCGTTCAATAAAAAAAACTATTATGATGCAAAAGCTAATTCTCAGTTTGTATCTAAGTGCAGTTTGCGTCTAAGCGCAGATTGCGTCTAAGCGCAGTTTGCGTCTAAACACAGTTTGCGTCTAAGCGCAGTTTGCGTCTAAACACAGTTTGCGTCTAAGCACAGTTTTACGTCTAAGCGCAGTTTACGTCTAAACTCAGATTTACGTCTAAACGCAGTTTTACGTCTAAACTCAGATTTACGTCTAAACGCTGTTTTACGTCTAGACGCAGATTTACGTCTAAACTTTGAAACTCGTTTGTATACTCGCAGAGAGCAGTATGCAGTTGAAATCAAGACGTGAACTGAGAACTGATGATTGTGAGAAGAAAGCCGATTTACGTCTAAATGCAGTTTTACGTCTAAATGTTGAAACTCGTTCGTAAAATTGTAGAGGACAGTTTGCAGTTATCAATAGGATCAAAATGTAAGTGTAAACTGCAAAGAAACTCTTTCGTAAAAGCACCGAAGACAGTTCTGCAGAATCAAACGTAAACGTAAACTGTAATGTACGAAAATACGAATTTACGTCTGAATGCAGATTCGGAAGAACAGCACTTAGAACTTGTTCGTGAAAGCGCAGAGAGCAGTAGTAATGGAGGAGGTTTGCAGTAATGATAAAGTGCTCAAAAATAAATGCAAACCAGAGATTTAGAGTGGTTCGGTCAGCCTTGACCTACTCCACTTTTGGCTTCCTCCACCGACGAGGTTGCCGACGTCAACTAGGGGCCTTCCTTCAATGGGCGAAGGCCAAACTGCCCTTTTACAGTTTCTCTCCTTTTAACAGGCTCAGGAGACAACCTTTACAGACCTTTCTCTCCTCACTTTACAACTGAAAACTTGAAGAACAGAAGGAGGAGACTTAAAGGCTTTACAACACTTTTGAGCTCTTAGAATCACAGAAAAGATCAAGATTTCGGTGTGGGTCTGTTTCTTTTCAGTGCTGAATGGGTGGGGTATTTATAGGCCCCAACCCAATTCAAATTTCGAGCTCAAAACGATCAAATCCCGAAATTCCGGGATCAGGCGGTTGCACCTCTTGACTGGAGAGGTGGCACCGCCTGGCAGAGCTCGAAGTCTAAGCTCAGGCGGTTGCACCTCTCGACTGGAGAGGTGGCACCGCCTGGCAGAGCTCGAAGACTGAGCTCAGACGGTTGCACCTTCTCTGTCAGGGGTGGTTGCACCTTCCTGCCAGAGCTCGAAGACCGAGCTCAGGCGGTGCATCTCCTGACCAGAGAAGTTTCTCTTCTCTGCCAGAGGTGATCGCCCCTTTCTGCCAGAGGTGGTTGCACCTCTCTGCCAGAGGTGGTTGCACCTCTCTGCCAGAGCTCGAAGACTGAGCTTAGGCTGTGCATCTCCTGGCCAGAGAGGTCGTACTTCTCTTCCAGAGCTCGAAGACTGAGCTCGGTGATTGCATCACCAGGCAGAGCTCGAAACTTGAGCTCAGGCGGTGCTACCGCTTGACAGAGGAGGTTGCACCGCCCAGTCTCGCTTGGAGACTGAGCCCTGGGCGGTTGCACCGCCTGGCTGGAGCGGTTGCACCTCCCAGTCTCGCTGGGAGACTTAGCCTGGGCGGTGGCACCTCCCTGCCTGGGCGGTTGCACCTCCCACAGCTTCTTGGGTTCGAATGGGTTGAACCATTCGACCCAACTTGAGTTCTTCAGGGGCCCAATTGCCCCAGGATTAAGCTAATGGGATCACCTCCCATTTCTAACTTAATCACCGTGCTAACTACGATTAAATCTAAGACAATTTCTGCAGCTTTGCTTCGGTACGTCAATTGCTTTTTCCGGCGAGTTTCCGGCGAACTTCCGTCGATCATCCGATGAACCCTCGGTGATGCTTCTGCGGACTTCCGGCAAACTCCTGGACTTTGCGACGATCCACTTGGCGAGTTCCGACGAGCTTCGCTTGGCAAGCTTCTGGACTTCTCGGATCTGTTCCCGCAGAACCTCCGACGACCGTCCGTACTTCCGTCGAACTCTCGAACTCCCAACGTGATCATGAACTTGACTCCGGCGCAACTCCTGCTGCTTGTCTATCTTTCATCGTAGTTAATCCTGCACACTTATCTCAACACATAGATTAGACAACAAATGACAATTGACTTCATCATCAAAATCCGAGATTCAACAATCTCCCCCTTTTTGATGATGACAATCAATTGATAATGGAGTTATCCTTAACTCCCCCTGTCTATATGCCATAGTTGAGATAAGTCAACCTTGAATTCAAGACCTAAGAATTCAAGTGACGTATTGATAAGTTAGATCAGTTAAACTTATCAATACTCCCATCATGATACCTATCATGATGTATCTCTTCAAGGATGATGTCAAAGCTTGACATTCATCATCAAGTTTGTATGATAGTGTTTGTGACTATTCATCATGTAATTGAACATTATCATTTAAAGCTCGAAGGACTATTACATGATGCACACATATTATCATTCTAGCAAGTTTGCATTTACTTCACAAAATAGGATATCAACTCAAGACATAATGCAAACTATAGCACATGTTTCATATATCTCTTGGTGATGCAAGGATGGCATTGTGCAAACATTATTTATAGCATCACTCAAGGTATTTCTAATCACAGTGTTTATCAATTCATATATTTCTCCCCCTTTGTCATCAACAAAAAGCATTGTTATACAAGGAAGACCAATTTAGACGAAAGCTTATAGAGGGATTTTACATAGATTGCTTTGAAAACTTCTTCCCCCTTTTGTTATAATTCATTTTACCCGTAAAGATATTACAGAATGACATACATATTCAGGAATCACTTTATCAGATTTATTTCAAAAAACTCATTTTTCATGAAAGTGTACGAATAAATCTGTTTTATAGCATTCGAACAACTAAGATGCATTTGGACAAGATTTTGTTACAGATTTTCACATATAATAATAGAAAATGGCATTCATGTGATCTGATCATTCAATATAGTCCGAAAAATAATTTTAACAAGTTTATTTATTCGGACACATCAACATTCCTAATCAATGCACAAGGTTTTCAAAACTTTTAGTTTCAGAACACAATATTCTTATCACATATCAAAAAAAACGATATGATTAAAGTTCGAGATAACCTTTACCACAAAGCACATGTCAAATGTTTACCACAATAGATGTTTACAACCAGCATGTCAGAAGTAACATAAGAAGTTTACAACAACAAATGTTCATACAAGTTCATTCATGAGGTGGAAAATTAAAGTGCCTAAACAAGGAGTCGAATTGACTATGAATCTGCTGTAGCTCTGATAGAATTTGATCTTGTCATTGTTCAATCCGTTCTTGTCTCTGTTCGAATCGGTCCATTCGAATCCCAATTTCTTCGACGGATGTATGAGTTTGCTCAACTGGATGTGTTTCCTCAAGGGGAAGGATTGGAGGAGATTGAGTACCCCTAAATACTGGTGTTTCCGGTTCTGGTTCAGATTGAGGGTGATCTGTCCTTCTAGGGAGTCTAACCCAGTTACCGTTTCTATAGTAACATCTTAGTCGGTGAAGTAGATTTTTGTTTATTATGCTGTATCGATCTACTTTCATTACTTCTTCTTCTGGTGATATTAGAATGTCGTAAGCTTTTATTATTCTAGTGATTATACCACCATATGGGAGCATCATATCTTTCTTAGATAATTCTAACATGCTTTGTTGGATAAGATAGCCAAGACAGATGTCATGTCCCTTCATGATTAAGTACATAGTTCCTAATTCTAATTGACTCACTTCATCATGATGGTATTGTTTAGGAAGGATTATACTAGTCATGATATGATGAAGTAATTTAGTGTTCATAGGTAGTAGACGTTCACAACTTTTAGGAACTAATGTTATGTCGGGATTGTCCAAGATTGTTCCTAAGGCTTCAGCATAGGATGTTCCAATAGTTTCATCAACCCATGATCCTCTAAAGTAAAGTCCTATGCTTTTCATGGGAATGCCTATCATATCACAAATGAATCTATTAGTGATTGAGATGTGTTGTCCTAAAAGATAGGTGGACATCCTTTCTTCCTCATCTATTTTTATGTTATTGTAAAACAATCGAACTAGTCTAGGATAGATGGGTTCATTAATCTGCAAGATTGGAAGTAGATCTAGGTTTGCAAACCATTGGATAGTTTCTAAGTTTCTAAGTTCATGTATGTCTACGTATTTTCCCTTATGGATGCTTCTAAGTTCGAAAGAGGGAAATTTTTCAGCATGGTTTTTCGAATCAAAGAGGGTGAAATCAAACTCTTCTACTAATCTCCTCTTTCCCTTGTCCCTTGAGGATCTTCTAGATCCCATAACTACAACAGTTTAGAGGGATAAAGATGAGCAAGAGTGAATGGAGAGCAAAACAGAATTTAAGAGGTTCTTAGAGAATACCTTGGTTGATTCTTCAAAAGAGAGAAGGATTCTTGATGTTTTGCTCCGAAATGGGAGGTATTTGGGAAGCTCAACGGGGTGAAGTGGAGATGGAGGAGGTTTGGGGGAGTAGAGAAGGGAAGGGAAGTGAGCTGGGGTCGGTTTCACAGCCGGCCCTAGTGTGGGTTTAAAGGGCAGAGCTGCTGGCGGTTGCACCTCTGGCTGGAGCGGTGCAACCTCTGGCAACCCGTGATAGCTGGAGGTGCCACCGCCAGCTGGAGAGGTGCCACCGCCTGCAGCCAGTGAGCACCTAATATGATTTGATTAGGGAGCTTTTGCCTTGAGGAGAGTTTCAGAGCAATTAATGTTTGTTACATGATTTCGTATGAGTTTTTTATTTAAGGAAGAAGCTCTTGTACGATCAAGATAGATCTTTTAACGTGCATACGTATGTTTGTTTGGTATCCCTTTTAAGATCATGACATATTTAGTTTCTACAAGAATTAATTCGTAGATGAACGGGTTTTGAAGATCAGGGGGGTATGTGAATTTGGATTTCATACGTTTCTAATAAGGTTGTATCGAATTTGTGATTTCACAACTTCCACTTGTTACTTAAGCGTTGCGAGTTCCTTTTTGATTCTTGGTTTATGACCATTGAGAGTCAAGGAGCAGAATATCATTTCTTGCTCCGGCCTAGACTTTTAATGTTTTTATAGGAAGGGATGATCTTTAGGAACCCATTTGCTTTTGGGTGCCTCATAAATAGATCTACATTTTCTATCATATTGCATAGAGTTTATCATGGTTCCTTTAGGAACCCAAATTAATTTGTTTGGACTTATTTTCTTGAATGGACAACAATGTGTCTTGTGTCCAGATTTGCAACAAAAGTTGCACTTGGTTTGGTGTTGAACATGTAAGATGGAGCCTTTTATGAGGGTGGTTGGATTTTGGTGAGGATTTCTCACAAATCCAATCCCGCTCCTTTTTGGAATGTGACCCTTGTTTGCAAGGATCATGTTTAATGACTTGCTACCAACCTCGAATTTCTTCAAGGTGTCCTTGAGTAGCAGGTTTTCTTTTTGCATAGTTTCTAAATCATGACATTTGATACATGAATTTAAACTATCATGATGTTCGACTTTTAACTTATCAAACTCACAAGTAAGACTATCATGCATCTTTTTCAGCAATTTATATTTTCTACTTATACTCTTGCATTCGTCAAATAAGTCATTGAAAGCATTTAATAATTCATCGAAAGATAAATCAGCATCTATTGAATTTGTTACCTCGTCTTCGATGGCCATTAAGGCGTAATGAGCAACTTGCTCGGTGTTGGACTCCTCTTCCTCAGATGCGCTCGAATCATCCCATGTTGCTTGGAGCGCCTTCTTTTTTGTTGTTCTTTTCTTGACTTGGGGACAATCACTTTTGTAGTGTCCTGGCTTTTTGCATTCATAGCAGATCACTTGGTCCTTTTTGGGTTCAAGTTTATTTTTTGCATCATTCTTAAACTTGTTTCTTTTAAAGAACTTTTTAAACTTTCTTGTTAGAAGTGCCAAGTCATCATCACAGTCCTCATCACTTGAGTTTTCTCTCAAGTGGCATTCTGACGTTTTGAGTGCCATATCCTTCCTGTTCTTTGGAAGGATGTCTTCTTGCTCTTCATGAGCTTTACAAGTCATTTCATAGGTCATTAGTGACCCGATTAGTTCTTCAAGAGGGAAATTTCGCAGATCTTTTGCCTCTTGAATAGCGGTGACTTTAGGATCCCAACTCTTAGGAAGGGATCTTAGTATCTTATTAACAAGCTCAAAATCCGAAAAGCTCTTTCCGAGTCCTTTTAGACCGTTGACGACATCCGTGAAACGGGTAAACATGTCGCCAATGGTTTCACTCGGTTTCATCCGAAAGAGTTCGAAAGAGTGTAACAGCAAATTGATTTTTGACTCTTTTACTCTACTTGTGCCCTCATGGGTCACTTCGAGTGTGTGCCAAATATCAAATGCAGTTTCACAAGTTGAAACACGGTTAAACTCGTTTTTATCGAGTGCACAAAATAAGGCATTCATAGCCTTTGCATTTAGAGCGAAAGCCTTCTTCTCCAAATCATTCCAATCGATCATTGGAAGAGAAGACTTTGAAAAACCATTCTCGACAAGATTCCATAATTCAAAATCCATAGAAATAAGAAAGATCCTCATTCGGGTTTTCCAGTAGGTGTAGTCCGTCCCATTAAACATGGGTGGACGTGTAATAGAATGGCCCTCTTGGTTTCCGGCGTAAGCCATCTCTCTTGGGTTTTAATCCTTTTGAGAGTTAACCGGGCTCTGATACCAATTGTTAGGATCGAGAGCACTAAGAGGGGGGGGGGTGAATTAGTGCAGCGGAAATCTTACAGCGATTAAAAACCAAAAGCTGCGTTCGTTCAATAAAAAAAACTATTATGATGCAAAAGCTAATTCTCAGTTTGTATCTAAGTGCAGTTTGCGTCTAAGCGCAGATTGCGTCTAAGCGCAGTTTGCATCTAAACACAGTTTGCGTCTAAGCGCAGTTTGCGTCTAAACACAGTTTGCGTCTAAGCACAGTTTTACGTCTAAGCGCAGTTTACGTCTAAACTCAGATTTACGTCTAAACGCAGTTTTACGTCTAAACTCAGATTTACGTCTAAACGCTGTTTTACGTCTAGACGCAGATTTACGTCTAAACTTTGAAACTCGTTTGTATACTCGCAGAGAGCAGTATGCAGTTGAAATCAAGACGTGAACTGAGAACTGATGATTGTGAGAAGAAAGCCGATTTACGTCTAAATGCAGTTTTACGTCTAAATGTTGAAACTCGTTCGTAAAATTGTAGAGGACAGTTTGCAGTTATCAATAGGATCAAAATGTAAGTGTAAACTGCAAAGAAACTCTTTCGTAAAAGCACCGAAGACAGTTCTGCAGAATCAAACGTAAACGTAAACTGTAATGTACGAAAATACGAATTTACGTCTGAATGCAGATTCGGAAGAACAGCACTTAGAACTTGTTCGTGAAAGCGCAGAGAGCAGTAGTAATGGAGGAGGTTTGCAGTAATGATAAAGTGCTCAAAAATAAATGCAAACCAGAGATTTAGAGTGGTTCGGTCAGCCTTGACCTACTCCACTTTTGGCTTCCTCCACCGACGAGGTTGCCGACGTCAACTAGGGGCCTTCCTTCAATGGGCGAAGGCCAAACTGCCCTTTTACAGTTTCTCTCCTTTTAACAGGCTCAGGAGACAACCTTTACAGACCTTTCTCTCCTCACTTTACAACTGAAAACTTGAAGAACAGAAGGAGGAGACTTAAAGGCTTTACAACACTTTTGAGCTCTTAGAATCACAGAAAAGATCAAGATTTCGGTGTGGGTCTGTTTCTTTTCAGTGCTGAATGGGTGGGGTATTTATAGGCCCCAACCCAATTCAAATTTCGAGCTCAAAACGATCAAATCCCGAAATTCCGGGATCAGGCGGTTGCACCTCTTGACTGGAGAGGTGGCACCGCCTGGCAGAGCTCGAAGTCTGAGCTCAGGCGGTTGCACCTCTCGACTGGAGAGGTGGCACCGCCTGGCAGAGCTCGAAGACTGAGCTCAGACGGTTGCACCTTCTCTGTCAGGGGTGGTTGCACCTTCCTGCCAGAGCTCGAAGACCGAGCTCAGGCGGTGCATCTCCTGACCAGAGAAGTTTCTCTTCTCTGCCAGAGGTGATCGCCCCTTTCTGCCAGAGGTGGTTGCACCTCTCTGCCAGAGGTGGTTGCACCTCTCTGCCAGAGCTCGAAGACTGAGCTTAGGCTGTGCATCTCCTGGCCAGAGAGGTCGTACTTCTCTTCCAGAGCTCGAAGACTGAGCTCGGTGATTGCATCACCAGGCAGAGCTCGAAACTTGAGCTCAGGCGGTGCTACCGCTTGACAGAGGAGGTTGCACCGCCCAGTCTCGCTTGGAGACTGAGCCCTGGGCGGTTGCACCGCCTGGCTGGAGCGGTTGCACCTCCCAGTCTCGCTGGGAGACTTAGCCTGGGCGGTGGCACCTCCCTGCCTGGACGGTTGCACCTCCCACAGCTTCTTGGGTTCGAATGGGTTGAACCATTCGACCCAACTTGAGTTCTTCACGGGCCCAATTGCCCCAGGATTAAGCTAATGGGATCACCTCCCATTTCTAACTTAATCACCGTGCTAACTACGATTAAATCTAAGACAATTTCTGCAACTTTGCTTCGGTACGTCAATTGCTTTTTCCGGCGAGTTTCCGGCGAACTTCCGTCGATCATCCGATGAACCCTCGGTGATGCTTCTGCGGACTTCCGGCAAACTCCTGGACTTTGCGACGATCCACTTGGCGAGTTCCGACGAGCTTCGCTTGGCAAGCTTCTGGACTTCTCGGATCTGTTCCCGCAGAACCTCCGACGACCGTCCGTACTTCCGTCGAACTCTCGAACTCCCAACGTGATCATGAACTTGACTCCGGCGCAACTCCTGCTGCTTGTCTATCTTTCATCGTAGTTAATCCTGCACACTTATCTCAACACATAGATTAGACAACAAATGACAATTGACTTCATCATCAAAATCCGAGATTCAACACTTTTGTTAAAGACACGAAAGGCCTTAGAAACGGAGGAGTAACCAAGAAAAATGCCTTCATCGGATTTAGCATCAAATTTACCTAGGGCATCCTTTTCATTTAAAATGAAGCATTTACAACCAAAAACTTTAAAATAAGAAATATTTGGTTTTTTGTTATTCCATAATTCATAGGGAGTTTTTGATAGAGATGGTCTTATTAGGACCCTATTCATGATGTAACAAGCCGTATTTACGGCTTCGGCCCAAAAATATTTGGGTAAACTATGTTCATTTAACATAGTTCTTGCCATTTCTTGTAGGTTTCTATTTTTCCTTTCAACTACTCCATTTTGTTGAGGATTTCTTGGAGTTGAGAGGTTATGATTGTACCCATTAACTTCGCAAAAATTTTGAAAGTCACGATTTTGGAATTCACCACCGTGATCACTCCGAATTGATGAAATCATGAAGCCTTTTTCGTTTTGAGTGAGTTTACAAAACTTAGAGAAACACTTGAAGCAATCACTTTTGTGAGCTAAGAAATAGGTCCAAGTGTATCTAGAGTAGTCATCCACAATCACAAAAGCATATTTGCTTCCACCTAGACTTGTTGTATCAATTGGTCCAAATAAGTCCAAATGGATCAATTGTAATGGTCTAGTGGTGCTAATTTGATTTTTTGGTTTGAAGCTTGTTTTTATTTGTTTGCCTAGTTGACATGCATCGCATACCTTATCCTTAATAAACTTCATATTCGGAATCCCTCGTACTAATTCTTGAGATGAGATTTTAGATATTTTTTTCATGCTTGCATGACCTAATCTCCTATGCCAAAGCCAAGCATCATCATTTACAGCGGAGAAACACATTTCATTACCTAGTTCATCAAGATTGATGGTATAGACATTATTTTGTTTTAAAGCAATCATAGTCATGTTATGATTTGGTTTTTCAATAATGCACATATTTGATTCAAATCTAACGATATAACCTTTATCGCATAGTTGACTAATACTTAAGAGATTGTGTTTCAATCCATCAACTAGTAAAACATCATCAATGGAAAAATTAAATTTGTTACCAATAGTTCCCTTGCCAATGATTTTGCCTTTGTTGTTGTCTCCGAAGGTGATGTACCCTTCTTCTTTGCTAGTGAGCATAGAGAAATGAGATGGATCTCCAGTCATATGTCTTGAGCATCCACTATCGAGATACCATCTCTTGCTCCTAGCTTGTGGGTTTGTCTACAAAAGAGGATGATTTTTAGGTACCCATTTGATTTTGGGTGCCTCAAAAATTGACCCACTAATTTTGTTATTTATTATTGAATCCTTTATAGTTCCTTTAGGAACCCATATTAATTTTCGTGAACTAATTTTCCTAAATGGACATTTGTAGGCAATATGTCCGGATTTGCAACAGAAGTTGCATTTCATATAAGAGGAAACATGTAATGTAGGTCCTTTTATGAAAGTGGTAGGATTTTGATGTAATCCTTTTACAAATCCAATTCCATTTCTATTTGCGATGTGACCCTTGTGTGCAAGGATCATATCTAATCCTTTGCTACCAACCTTAAACTTGTTTAAGGTTTCTTTAAGAAGCAAATTTTCATTTTTTATTGCTTCTAAATGCTCACACTTAGAGCATGGAGGAATTTGAAGATTCTCAAACTTATCTTGTAGCAAAGCATGCTCTTTCTTTAAGATACTTAACTTCTTGCTAACAATTCTACATTCATCAAATAATTCATGAAAAGCGATATAGAGTTCTTCAAAAGATAAATCTTCATTAAATAAATCACATACCTCTTCTCCTAAAGCCATTAGCGCGTAATGAGCAACTTGCTCGGTGTTGGACTCCTCTTCTTTGGACGCGCTTGAATTATCCCACGTTGCCTTGAGCGCCTTCTTCTTTGATGTTCTCTTTTTGGCTTGAGGACAATCGTTCTTGTAGTATTCCCATTTTTTGCATTCATAGCAAATCACTTGGTCCTTCTTTTGTTCAAATTTGTTTTTAAATTTGTTCTTTCTTAAGTATTTCTTAAATTTTTGAGTCAAAAGTGCAATGTCATTGTCATTGTCCTCATCACTTGATGTTCCTTTCAAGTGGTCTTCTTGTGATTTGAGTGCCATATCCTTCCTGTTCTTTGGAAGGGGGTTCTCGAGCTCGTCATGAGCTTGACATGTCATTTCGTAGGTCATTAGAGACCCAATGAGTTCTTCAAGAGGGAATGCTTTAAGGTCTTTGGCCTCTTGAATGGCCGTAACTTTTGGATCCCAACTTTTAGGGAGAGATCTTAAGATTTTAGTTACTAGTTCAAAGTTAGTAAAATCTTTACCAAGAGCTTTGAGTCCATTGAAGACATCCGTAAACCGGGTGTACATGTCTCCGATGGATTCACTTGGTTTCATTCGGAAAAGTTCGTAAGAGTGCACAAGGATGTTGATTTTGGACTCTTTCACTCGGCTAGTGCCTTCATGAGTGACCTCAAGAGTTCTCCAAATATCAAAGGCCGAATCACAAATTGAAACACGATTAAATTCATTTTTGTCTAGTGCACAAAACAAGGCATTCATAGCCTTTGCATTTAAAGCAAAAACCTTCTTCTCCGATTCATTCCATTCACTCATCGGAAGAGAAGATTTTTGAAATCCATTTTCAACAATAGACCAAAGCTCAAAGTCCATAGAAATGAGGAAGATTCTCATGCGAGTCTTCCAATATGTGTAATCTGACACATTAAACAAAGGTGGTCGTGCAATAGAGTGGCCCTCTTGCATGCCGGAGTAAGCCATCTCTCTTGGGTATTAAACCAAATATGAGAGATAATCTCGCTCTGATACCACTTGTTAGGATTGGAGCGGCACTAAGAGGGGGGGGGGATGAATTAGTGCAGCGGATTAAAACTTCGGTTTTAGAAAAATCTTTCGTATGATAAGAACGAAACTTGAAAGACTTAACTTGAAAGCGTATTCTTGAAGTTACGCAGCAAAGGTAATAAGGAACTAAAGCATGTAAGAAGGTTTGCAGTAATGTAAACAGCAATAATGAAATGCAAACCAGAGATTACACCGATTTTAGAGTGGTTCGGTCAAATGACCTACATCCACTTGCGAGGCCCCTCTTCGATGAGGCTCCCACCTTCCACTAGCAAATCTCTTGAAATGGAAGAGTCAATACCCCTCTTACAACCTTTTACAAACAGCTCAACCTCTTACAAATTTTCAATAAGAAAGAAGGAGGAGAACTCTCTAGCAAATTGAAAATAAGACTTGCTAAGACTTTCTAAGACTTTTCTCTCAATCAAAATGCTTCTCAAAAGTTGTAACCTCAGCTGAGATTTGAGGGGTATTTATGGGCCTCAAGAGGATTCAAATTTGGGCTCCAAAATTTGAATTCTCTTTAGGTTCCCGAATGCTGGAGGTGCCATCGCCCAGCCAAGCGGTCCCACCGCCCAGCGCTCAGGTGCTGGATGGTGCAACCGCCCAGCCAAGGAGGTGTCACCACCCAGCTCTCGGGTGCTGGGCGGTGCCACCACCCAGCCAGGCGGTGCCACCGCCTGGCTCTCCGATTTCACTGGTTTGGCTTAATTTAAGCCCAAACCATATCTGACTTTAGGCCCAGTTGGCCCCTAACCAGGATATAGGATTATCTCTTAATCCTAATCCTAATTACAAGTGAACTACATAACAAAAACACATCCTAAGCAAGCTTTCAACCACGAACGTCGAGTCTTGTTTCGGCGAGCTTTCCGACGAGCTTCTTCCGACGGACTCCCATCAAGCTCCCGATCTTGTGATGACTTTAACGAGTAGCCGAGCCTTCTCGGTGATCTCCGTGAACCTCCGACGATCTCTTCGGCGAACTTCCGAAAATTCCGATAGGTTCCCGATTTCTTCTCAGTTGGTTCCGGCAGCATCTCCGACGATTCTTCGGACTCTTAAACGTCCATCGATCTTGACTCCGGTATTCTTGCTTTGTGTTTTCTGGTTATCGTAGTTAATCCTGCACACTTAACTCAATAATATGGATTAGATCAATTAACCCATCAATTGATTTCATCATCAAAATCCGAGATTCAACAGATGGCCATTATGAATTCTTGGTAATGCCTTTTGGACTCACTAATGCTCCTTCAACCTTTCAAAGTCTCATGAATGATATATTTCGGAGCTTTCTTCGTAAATTTGTGCTGGTATTTTTCGATGATATTCTCGTTTACAGCCCTTCTCTTGAGACTCACTTTCAGCATTTATGGATTGTTTTGACGATCCTTCGGGAGAATACTCTTTTTGTTAAGCAACCAAAGCGCAGCTTTCTCTAGCAAAAAGTAGAGTACCTTGGGCATATAATATCAGAAGAAGGAGTGGCAGTAGACCCAATAAAAATTGAGGCAATGCAAGGCTGGCCGAAACCTACAAACGTGAAATTACTACGGGGGTTCCTTGGACTAACGGGCTACTACCGAAAATTTGTTAAGGACTACGGGAAGATCAGTGCACCACTCACTTCTTTACTGAAAAAAGATGCTTTCCAATGGTCGGATAAAGCCTCTACTGCCTTTGACAAACTTAAAGCAGCCATGACAACGACGCCGGTGCTTGCGCTACCAGATTTCAATAGACCCTTCATCATTGAGGCCGACGCATCTGGAGTCGAAATTGGAGCCGTTCTCATGCAAAATGGTCGACCACTCGCATACACTAGCAAGGCATTATCTCCCTCCCATCAAAACATGTCAGTATATGATAAGGATATGCTTGCCATTGTACACGCAGTAACGAGGTTGAGACCCTACCTGATCAGCCGGCGATTCAAATTAAAACTGACCATAAAAGCCTCAAGTACTTTTTGGAGCAAAAGATATCATCCCCTGAGCAGCAAAAATGGGTAACCAAACTTCTTGAATTTGATTATGAAATTATTTACAAAAAGGGGAAAGAAAATGTTGTTGCAGATGCACTCTCACGGCTACCTGAACAAGCTAAGGTTTCAGTCATCTCCCTTCCTACCACCGGTCTCCTCGAGGACATTAGGGAAGAATGGAAGAAGTATCCAGAGATCAGCAACATCATAAAAAAATTGGAGGAGGATCCAAGTGCAATAGCCCACTACACTTGGGATTCGAGGGATCTACGCTACAAAGGTCGCATTGTGCTTATACTTGACTCTCCTTGCATCGCAATCATCTTGCATGAAATGCACTCCATACCTTCAGCAGGGCACTCTGGATTCCTAAGAACCTACAAAAGAGTGAAGCAAAATTTTTATTGGAGAGGGATGAAAAAAATTATTGCTGAATATGTGGCACAATGTGATGTATGTCAACAGCACAAGGGTGAAACTGTGGCAAATCCAGGGAAGCTACAACCACTACCCATACCAGACTCAGTGTGGACTGACATCTCCATGGACTTCATTGAAGGGCTGCCATCTTCCAAAGGTAAAAGCATGATTCTCGTGGTGGTTGATCGACTTACGAAATATGCTCATTTTTGTGCTATGAGAAATCCCTACACTACTGCTAGTATTGCCCAGATTTTCATAGAAAATATTATTAAACTGCATGGGATGCCAAGGTCCATCATAAGTGATCGTGATAGGATCTTCACTAGTAAATTTTGGACCGAGTTATTTCAGTTACAAGGCACCAAACTCAAGATGAGCACAGCGTATCATCCACAAACTAACAACCAAACAGAGGTGGTAAATAGGTGCTTAGAGACGTACCTCCGGTGTTTCGCTAGCGACCGACCAAAAGAGAGGGCGAAATGGCTTCCCTGGGCCGAATGGTGGTATAATACTACATATCATTCATCTACAAAATGTGCCTCTTATGAAGCATTGTATGGTCGACCAGCCCCTGTGATTCCAAAGTATGTAATTGGCTCGGCCAAGGTAGATCAGGTTGACCAAGAATTGATTGATAGGGACAAACTCTTACAACTGTTAAAAGATAATCTCTCTACCGCTCAAGCCAGAATGAAGCAGCAAGCCGACACACGACGAAGTGAAAGAGAATTTTCAGTGGGAGATTGGGTTTATCTTCGCCTACAACTATACAAGCAACTCTCTATCAACACTCGAGCCTCCATGAAGCTATCCCCACGTTTTTATAGGCCCTATCAGATCACAGAGCGTATTGGAGCCATGGCGTACAGACTTAAATTACCTGAGGATGCCAAAATTCATCCTGTCTTCCATGTATCATGCCTAAAGCCCAAGTTGGGAGAACACGAGTCACCCCAGATCTAACTGCCCAACACAACTGAGGATGGAGTTATTCAAGCCCAACCATAAGCCATCCTCGATCGTAGGATCATGATGCATCGCCGACATCCCTCTACTGAAGTACTAGTGCATTGGAATAATCTACCACTTGAAGACGCTACATGAGAACCATATGAGGAGCTGAAGACCCAGTTTCCTGGGTTCATGGAATCTCAGCTTTGAGGACAAGGCTGATTTGAAGAGGGCGGGTCTGTTAGGACTCTAGCTAGGAGAGTCCTAATTGAGAGGGACATTCTGTTAGGACTCTGTTAGGACTCTAGCTAGGAGAGTCCTAATTGAGAGGGACATTCATGTAGGAGGTTTTTTCTTAGAGAAGAATTAGGAGTTGTAAGGGAATAGGAGTCTTGAGTAGGAGTCCTATTAGGAGTTGGTTAGAAGTAAGAGTCTTAAGTAAAAGTCCTATTAGGAGTTAGGGTTTAGAAGCCCTATAAATAGCCATGTATTTCTTCTCTTTTCTTAAGCAATAGATGAATCTTTTCTGTAGCCTTTGAGCAGCAATTTGGAGGGAGGAACCCCTATAGAGTTCCAAGGAGGTCGATTCCCTAAAGAGATCAATCCCAAGTTTAGAATCTGCAAGGGTTCTAACAAGTACTCCCACGTGCCGAGCCGGGATCCATACCAAGGCACTCCTCGGTACATCCCGTCCTAAAAAGCTCAGGATGGTGTCGTTTGGCACCGTTTCGTGCATTCTGGGATGGCAGTCACACAAAGGTATCTCTTCGCCCCTCGAGGATCGGTTGCTGTGCCAAACCCGCGTACGGCCGACCCTCGTACAGTAGTATAAAAACACATGGCCAACATCTAGCTAGGGGGAGGCAAAAAAATAAAGATAACCAAGCACTAACTTACTCGTTGAGGGGCTAAAGTCAGTAACCACCCGACGAGGGCCTTTTGTGTAGGAGAGCGGCCACCCCCCTAGGTGTGTCCATCTCGACCGAGAGACACCAACCAACATCCCGATGCCAATTGAATCTCGTATTTTGATGATGAAACTAATTAATAATTATTTATGAATTGATTTGCATTTTTAGTGATGCAGGATGAGATAATTAAAGCAAGAAGAATCATGTTGGGCTAGTGGAACATGTTAGAAGGTTGGACGTCGAGCTGGAGGATTGGTCGACATATCGACAGAAGGCTTTCAAGCCATGGATTTGGACATCGGGCCAAGAAAAGCAGATATTGCACCAAGAATATCGGAGTTGCAGAGTCAACTGACCGATTGGACAATAGGCCGCAAGAGAGGACGAAGCGCCGAAGAATCGGACAAAGCGTCGATGGACTAATGACATGCCGGACAACATGATTCAAGCTTAGTAATAATTGTCTAGATCGAAGTGTGTTTTTACATGTGTAGGATTAACTACGATAGCAAGGCATAAACCAAAATGAAGTCCCGAAATCAAGAACGCGATTTCATTGGGAGTTCTAGAGTTCATCGGAAGTCCAAACGTTCGTCAAAAGTTCTGCCAAAACCAACCGAGAAGTCTAGGAGCTTGCCAAAAAAGCTTGTTGGAACTCGCCAAGAAGATCATCATGAAGTCCATGAGCTTACTGGGAGTTTGCTGAAACATTGCCGAGAGATCGTCGGAAGTTCGCCGGAAGATCGCTGGAAGCTCGCCGGAAGAAACTAGACTTACGGACTTGTTTAGCTTAGGAAATGTCTTAGAATTCATAGTTAGCACATAATTGGGATTAGAATTGGGCCAACCAAATGAGTGGCTAGTTGGGCTCATGTAAGAATTGTGTTAGGCCCAATGAAAAGGCCCAAACGGCAATCCAAGAGGTGACACCGTCGTGGCACAATCTCTGAGATTGTGTCAAGCGGTGGTACCACCCAGACACAATGTTAGAACCCTTGGAGATTCTAAACTTGGGGTTGATCTCTTTAGGGGATCGGCCTCCTTGGAACTCTATAGGGGTTCCTCCCTCCAAGTTGCTGCTCAAAAGCTGCATAAAAGATTCATCTATTGCTTATGAAAAGAGAAGGAATACATGGTTATTTATAGGGCTTCTAATCCCTAACTCCTAATAAGACTCCTATTCAAGACTCCTACTTCTAACCAACTCCTAATAAGACTCATACTCAAGACTCCGATTCCTTTACAACTCCTAATTCTTCCCTAAGAAATAACCTCATAACCCTAGCCGGCCTCTTCACCTCTTTAATAGGGGTCGGCTTAGGCAGGTTTTACATGAATGTCCCTCTCAATTAGGACTCTCCTAGCTAGAGTCCTAACAGACCCGCCTTCTTCGAATCAGCCTTGTCCTCGAGGTTGATGATTCATGAATTCTGTGAATTTGATCTTCAAGTCGTCATAGTTCTCCCAAGTGGCATCTTCTGTTGGTAGGTTCACCCACTGTATTAGCACTTCAGTAGTGGGTCGTCATCATCGAGTCACGATCCGTCGATCAATAATGACACTTGGTTGGTTCTGGAGTTCTCCTTGGGTAGTCATATTTGGTGGGTGGCTTTGGGCTATCTCCAAGCACCTAACTACAACTTTCGTTTGGCCGTCAGTTTGTGAGTGATATGCCGTACTCCTTTTTAATTTAGTACCCTGCATATAGAATAACTTTGTCTAAAATCTGCTCGTGAAGATGCAAGTAGAATTTGTCACAAGCACAATGTGTCCTTTATAGCGTAATTCTTTTGAGTCTTAATTGTAATGAGCCATAGAGCTTGGTGCTTCCTCCAATTTTTTTATGATCTTATTGGTCTCTGGATCTTCCTGCCATTCCCTCTTAATATCCTCAGGGATGCTACTAGTTGAAAGTGAAATGGCCGAAAATTCAGCTTGCTTGGGTAGCCATGAAAGCGCATCTGTAACAATATTCTCTTTCCCCTTTTTGTAAGTTATTTCATAATCATATCTAAGAAGTTTTGTTACCTAGTTTTACTGCTCAGGGAAAGATATCTTCTACTCTAAGAAATATTTTAGACTTTTATGGTCGGTCTTGATTTGAAAGCGTCGTCCGATCAAGTATGATCTCCATTTAGGCACCGCATGCATAATCGCGAGCATCTCCTTGTTGTAAATAGTCATCTTGAGATGGTAAGGAGATAATGCCTTACTGATATAAGCGAGGGGGTGGCCATCTTGTATTAGTATAGCACCAATTCCGACTCCGGAGGCATTGGCTTCAATAACAAAAGTCTTGTCGAAGTCGGGTAGCGCTAGTACAGGCGTTGTTGTCATTACAGCCTTAAGTTCGTCGAAGGCAATGGTGGCTTTGTCTGACCATTGGAAAGTATCTTTTTTCAGCAAGGTAGAAAGGGGAGCATAGATCTTTCCATAGTTTTTCACGAACTTGCGATAGTAGCTTATTAAACCGAGAAAGTCATGCAGCAATTTTATGTTCCTTGGGGTCGGCCAGTTCTGCATTGTTTAAATTTTAGAGGAGTCCACGGCCACACCTGTTGAATCTCGGATTTTGATGATGAAATCAATTGATGGGTTAATTGATCTAATCCATGTTATTGAGTTAAGTGTGTAGGATTAACTACGATAGCTTGAAGACATAAAGCAAGTCTACTGAAGTCTAGTTTGATGGGTGTTCGAGAGTCCGCCGAGAGTCCGAAGATTCGTCGGAAGTGCTGCCGGAACCAACCGAGAAGAAATCGGGGACTTGCCGAAGTTTTCGGAAGTCCGCTAGAGAGATCGTCGAAGGTTCACGGAGATCACCGAGAAGGTTTGGCTACTTGCCAAAGACTCACTGAACTCGCCACAAGACCAGGAGCCTGCTAAGAGTCCGCCGGATGAAATCCAAGGGTGTATCGGAAGTCCGCCGGAAGTTCGTCGAAAAGCTCGCTGGAAGAAAACTCGACGTTGCCGGTTAAAAACTTGCTTAGGACTATGTCTTAATTTTATAGTTTACATGTAATTAGGGTTAGGATTAAGGGTTAATCCTATAACCCGGTTAGGGGCCAATTGGGCCCAAGTTCGGACTGGTTTGGGCCAAGTTTGGAGCCCAACCAGTGAGCTGAAATAGTCTAGGCGGTGGCACCGCCTAGAACCAGAGAGTTTCGGTGGTGGCATCGCTAGCAAACTGCTGGACTGGGCGGTGGCACCGCTTAGAACCCGAGAAGTCTGGCGGTGGCACCGCCGGTACACTGTCAGTGTCAGACACTTACTAGCGTGGCACCGCCACTGACAGGCGGTGGCACCGCCAGCACCGGGACACCCAAAAGCAATTCAAATTTGGAGCCTAAATTTGAATCCTCTTAGGGTCTATAAATACCCCTCAATTCTCAGTAGAGAATACAAGTTTTAAGAAGCAAGAGATTGAGATAAAAGCCTTAGCAAAGTCTTTAACAAGTTTTATTTTCAATAGCTTGAGTGTTCACCTCCCTCTTTCTCTTTGAAAATTTGTAAGAGTGTGAACCACTTATAAAAGGTTGTAAGAGGGGTATTTGTCTTTCCCCTTCAAAGTGATTTGCTAGTGGAAGTTGGGAGCCTCTTTGAAGAAGGCTTCGCAAGTGGATGTAGGTCATTTTAGTCGAACCACTTTAAATTGGTGTGTTCCTTGAATGTGTGAGCATTTACTTTTCTGAAACCGTTATTTACATAGCAGCAAGCTTTCAGTTTTCATCTTCTCACTTTACTCGAGCTACTTTCTCCAAGTCATTGACGAATTGAAATCTCTACGCATTTATAAAATCATTTTCAAATTTACAAGTTTTAATCTATTGCACTAATTCACCCCCCCTCTTAGTGCCGCTCTGATTCTAACAATTGGTATCAGAGCAAGGCTCACTCTCATATTTGGTTTAATACCTAAGAGAGATGGCTTACTCTGACATGCAAGAGGGTAACTCTATTACACATCCGCCTATGTTTAATGGGTCGGATTATATGTATTGGAAGACTCATATGAGGATCTTTCTTATTTCCATGGATTTTGAGCTTTGGAATATTGTCGAAAATGGATTTCAAAAATCTTCTCTTCCGATGAGCGAATGGGATGAATCGGAGAAGAAGGTTTTTGCTTTAAACGCAAAGGCTATGAATGTCTTGTTTTGTGCACTTGACAAAAATGAATTTAATCGTGTTTCGATTTATGATTTGGCTTTTGATATTTGGAGAACCCTTGAGGTCACTCATGAAGGGACTAGCCGAGTGAAAGAGTCTAAAATCAACATTCTTGTGCATTCTTATGAACTTTTTCGGATGAAACCAAGAGAGTCCATCGGAGACATGTACACCCGTTTCACGGATGTCATCAATGGACTCAAAGCTCTTGGTAAAGGTTTTTCTAACTTTGAACTAGTAACTAAAATTTTAAGATCCCTTCCAAAGAGTTGGGATCCAAAAGTTATGGCCATTCAAGAGGCCAAAGACCTTAAAACATTTCCTCTCGAAGAACTTATTAGGTCTCTTATGACCTACGAAATGATGTATCATGCTCATGAAGAGCTCGGGAACCCCCTTCCAAAGAACAGGAAGGATATGGTACTTAGAACACAAGAAGACCACTTGAAAGGACAAATTTAAAAATGACACCAAAAACAAACTTGAACATAAAAAGGACCAAGTAATATGCTATGAATGCAAGAAGCCGGGGCACTTCAAAAATGAATGCCCCCAAGCCAAGAAGAAGCAACCGAAGAAGAAGAAAGCTTTAAAAGCGACTTGGGATGTCTCAAGTGATTCCGAGAATGAAGAAGCTAGCAACAAAGAGGAGGCAAACTTTGCGCTAATGACTTTAGGAGGAGAGGTATGTGATTTAATTAATGAAGATTTATCTTTCAATGAACTTTCTATCGCTTTTCATAAATTATTTGATGAGTGTAGAACTATTAGTAAGAAGTTAAATCTATTAAAGAAAGAGCATGCCTTACTACAAAATAAGCTTGATAATCTTTAAACTCCTCCATGCACTAAGTGTGAACACTTAGCGTCACGCCCCCACAAATAATATATCGATGATATTAAAATTTTCATCACAAACCAATCTAGGATCCAAACTAACATTTGAGGACATTGAAAAATATTATATCAAATTCACATCTATAAAACCTGTGCAGTTTATAATCATATATCGCATCATTCGATAATTCACATTTATGGCAACCCAAGCCAACTTAACAAACATGAACAACATTTATAAATCAACAAGCTAAGTAATTTATACAATCAAAACTCCAACCATTTACCACAAGTTCATATCATCGTAAACTAGACTTAACATTCCGAAATTCCAAATAAGAGAGATCTTCTAACACTTTTACACAGTATATCCATTTCGATTCATCGATAACATTTCATTACATACAAAATATACTTATATAACAATAACATAATAACCAACAAGACTTGCCCATAATTCAGAATAGCTCTCCACTGCCTCAGCCCAATTCAAAACATCTCAAAGAGCGACAACTTGACCTGAAAGATTTATATAACAACGGAGTGAGCTAAAAACAGCTCAGCAAGTGACAAAGCATATTCAGAACAAAGGAACAGTTTCAAACAAGTAAGATATCATAATGCAAGACAGAATACAAGAATTCTCAAGGATACCATCTCATTAGATACAAAATCATATGTGTCATGTCATTTAAAACATATTTGATTCATAACAAATGGAGCATAGAGCAATTGGAGTATATCAATAGCGTACGAGATGTTCCAGAGCATATCACCGGCAAATCGGACATTTCAGAACATATCAGTTCATAGCAAATGGAGCTCAGAGTAATTGGAGCATACCAGTAGCGTATGAAATGTTCCGGAGCATATCAATGACAAATGGAACATTTCGGAACATATCAATAGTATGTGAAGCATTTTGAAGTATATCAATGGCATAGGAAACATTTTGGAGCATATGAATACAAAATATGAAACAGAAGCTCAATCGTACCCTAGCATAGTGCATGTGAGGTTTAACTCAGTGGTGACTCCACGCCGTAATGAGTTCTCGACTCCATCCACGGGTATACCTTTCCTACTCGAGCCCTCTCACCCTGCCCAAGTGCTAGGTCGGCTCTGAATTTCATATCAAACAGATAGAAGGTGAAGTGGGATTTCAAACATAATATGGTCAATTCATTTCTGAATGACCACCAAACATAATCTAGAGCATCGCGGGCTCTAAGCACATACCCTTTACCATTTCTGGCAAAGGTCCAAATAATCCCACAAACACTAGAGTACAAAAGGTATTGTGAACAATAAATTGGGACATATCAGAAGCTCATGCGGAACAACGAAATGTACATGTGCCTTTATGAGTCAATACGATGTAAACATAATCCTTCATAAATGTATTCAGATTTGAAAGGAAATGAAAGCAAGAGTGTACAAGGATTCCAAGCAATCACATATAGCTCAATTCAAATAAGAAGGTTAGATGAAATCAATTTCCAAAGGAATGAAACCAGAATATGCGAAATCGACCAAAGCTCAATTTCTGGCAAAATTCAAGAGGCATATTGAACAAATGATTCAAACTATCAATCGTGCTCCAATTTACTTAGAAATATATTGTGGAAAGATATTTCAATCTATTTTTAGATAAAATAAGTCTCGTATTGATCGAAATTTCCAACAAAGAGTTACAATTGATTTAGTAACCAAATGTTAGAAAACAAAATCATTGTTTTGCATAATCCATAGGGTCGGATTCAATAGATAACTGGGCAGACATTTGGACTCTAAATCTTTTAATCCATGTATCAAAAGAAAGATCTACGAGTCTAGTTTCCAATGTAATAAGATTTGAATAAATCAAAGTTTTCAACAGGGACTTATAGGCAGTTCAGTATCAAAAGGTCAGAATCTCAAAAGTTGCACAGATTCGAATCGTTACGTCTAAATAGGATATATATCAAATGCAAGGCTAGAACAATTTAAAGTTCCTCATATTCAAAGCAAATGTAGAGATAAAATTGCAGTAATGAAAGATCAGGACACTTGCAATAGAAAAGATTAGAAAGCTTACAATAGGAAGGATCGGGACACTTGCTATAGAAAAGATAACACTTGCAATAGAAAAGATAACACTTGCAGGAGAAAAGATCGGGACACTTGCAATAGAAAGGATCGAAACATTTGCAATAGAAAGGATCGAAACACTTGCCTTTTAAAGATTTTGATCCGAAGATCCAAAGAAGGTGTCAGTCCAAATCCTTCTACTTTTCCTCCGTGTCCTCTCCCTGTTCCGTGTTCTACATATGTCTTCTCTTTTTCCTCCACAACTGCAGCTCATGCAAAACATAGAGGCATAGTCACCTACTCTCTCTTACTCTCATTCCTTCGTTTTCTTTTTCAAACGCACCTATCGCAGCCATCGCTGCTGCCACTACTACAGTCGTAGCCACTACCGCAGCTGTTGTCACAACCGCAGCCCCTTCCACTGTACTACTTCCTTCCTCCCTTCTCTTGTTCCTACTTTTTTTTATTTCCCAAACACAGCTGCCGTAGACGTAGCTGCCACCACCACAGCCGCAATCACGGCCACAGCCCCATTTTTTTCCCATTTCCTTTCTTTTTATTTCCCAAAAAGCAGCTGCTGCAGCCACCACCGTTGCCGCAGCTACCGCGGCCAACGTCGCAGCCGCAGTCGTAGCCATGGCCACAACCACCACAGTCGCAGCCTCTTCTTCCTCCCCTACTCTGTTTCCTCTCCTTCTCTTCCAGCTACAGCTGCCACTGCCGCAACTGCCTCCCCTTCGCCTCTTCCTCTCTTCTTCCCTTTTCCTTTCTCTTCTTCTTCCTTTCCTTCTCTTCTTTCCCAACTGCACTGCTGCAGTCGCAGCCTCAGCCATGGCCGCAGCTTCTTCTTCCTCCCCTGCTCATCTTCCTCTCCTTCTTCTCTTCCAACTGCAGTTGCCATCGCCGCAGCCGCAGCCCCTTCTTCCCCTTCTCTTCTTCCTCTCCTTCCCTTCTTCCTTCCTCTCCCTCTTTCCCTGCCACAGTTGCAGCTGCCACAGCCGCAGCCGCTGCTACTTCTTTCCCTTCTCCTCTTCCTTCTCCTACCTTTCTTCTTCTTCTCTTCTTCTCCTTCCTCCCCTTCTTCTCCCCGATGCACAGCACCTTCTCTCCTCTGTTTCCTCCTACAGAAAACAGAGGTGCCGCCTCCTCACCTGCTTCTACTTCTTCTCTTCCTCTTCTTCTTCTTCTCCTTCTTCTCCTTCTTCTTCTCCTCTTCTTCCCTTCTCCTACCCGACACCTCACACCTTCTCACTGCAGCCCATGCTGCAGCCATCCTTCTTTTTTTCTTTCTTTTTTTCTTCTTCTTTTTCCTCCTCTCTTCTTTTCCCTCTTCTTCTTCTTTTCTTCTTCTCCTCTTCTTCCTTTCTCCTCCCCAATGCCCCACAGCTCCTCGCTGCAGCCCTTGCCGCAGCCACCTCCTCTTTTCTTCTTTTTCTTCTTCGTCTTCTTCTTCCGCTTCTCTTCTTCTGCTTCTCTTCTTCTCCTCTTCTTCCCTTCTCCTCACCAACGCCCCACACATGAACTCCTCTGTTTCCTCCTACACGAAATAGAGGTGTTGCAGCCCTAGCTGCTGCAGCTATCTCTCTTTCCTCTCCCTCTTCCCTCTCTTCTTCTTCTTCTTTTCTTCTCTTCTCCCTCTTCTTCCTCTCTTCTTTTCCCCCCTCTTCTTCTTTTCTTCTCTTCTTCCTCTACTTCTCTTCTTCTTCTCCCCACGCCCCACCGCTCCTCTCTATTTCTCGAGGAATAGAGAGCGTGGGAGGCGGTGGGATAAAACTGAAATTTTTTATTTTTTCTTTTTTTTTAACTTAAAATTTCTATATTTACATATAGGTCCTTGAAATTTTAGTCCTTGAAATTTTTATATTTACATATAGGTCCTCTGATTTATAATCGAGAGCGTGGGAGGCGGTGGGATAAAACCGAAATCTTAGTCCTTGAAATTTCTATATTTACATATAGGTCCTCTGATTTATAAATAAATCTTTATTAATAATCTTCAAAAGCGAGGGATATTACACTTAAAAGCAATAAAAGATAAGAATTTGCTACTTAAAGA
The DNA here is from genome assembly GCF_036884655.1 of Musa acuminata AAA Group. Lineage (NCBI taxonomy): Eukaryota > Viridiplantae > Streptophyta > Magnoliopsida > Zingiberales > Musaceae > Musa > Musa acuminata. The sequence continues at coordinate 20,176,429 of NC_088349.1, forward strand.
GACCTTAAACAAGTTTAAGGTTGGTAGCAAAGGCTTGGATATGATCCTTGCAAACAAGGGTCACATCGCAAATAGAAGTGGAATTGGTTTTGTGAGAGGATCTTACCAAAATCCTACCACCTTTATTAAAGAACCCACATTACATGTTTCACCTCATTTGAAATGTAACTTTTGTTGTAAATCCAGACATGTTATTTACAAATGTCCATTTAAGAAAATTAGTCCACATAAGTTGATATGGATTACTAAAGGAACTATAAATAATTCAATAATAAATGAAAAAATTAGTAAATCAATTTTTGAGGTACCCAAAATCAAATGGGTACCTAAAAACCATCCTCTTTTGTAGACAAACTCACAAGCTAGGAGCAAGAGATGGTATCTTGATAGTGGATGCTCAAGCCACATGACCGGAGATCCATCTCATTTCTTTATGCTCACTAGCAAAGAAGATGGGTATGTCACCTTCGGAGACAACAACAAAGATAAAATCATTGGCAAGGGAACGATAGGTAACAAATCAAGTTTTTCAATTGACGATGTGTTGCTAGTTGATGGATTGAAACATAATCTCTTAAGCATTAGTCAATTATGCGATAAAGGTTACATCGTTAGATTTGAATCTAATGTGTGCATTATTGATAAACCAAATAATAACATATCAATGATTGCCTTAAAACAAAATAATTTCAACACCATCAACCTTGATGAACTTAATAATGAAATGTGCTTTTCCATTTTAAATGATGATGCTTGGCTTTGGCAAAGGAGATTAGGCCATGTAAGTATGAAACTAATATCTAAGATTTCATCTAGAGAGTTAGTACAAGGGATTCCCAATATGAAGTTTGTTAAGGACAAAGTGTGTAATGCTTATCAACTAGAAAAATAAATAAAAACTTGTTTCAAACCAAAAAATCAAATTAGCACCAATAGACCATTGCAATTGATTCACTTGGACTTATTTGGACCAATTGACACAACGAGTCTAGTAGGAAGCAAATATGTCTTCGTAATTGTAGATGACTATAGTTGATACACTTGGACCTATTTCTTGGCTCACAAAAGTGATTGTTTTAAATGTTTCTCTAAATTTTGTAAACTTACTCAAAACGAAAAAGGCTTCATGATTTCATAAATTCAGAGTGATAACGGTGGCGAATTTCAAAACCGTGACTTCCAAAGTTTTTATGAATCAAATGGATATAATCATAACTTTTCCACTCCGAGAAATCCTCAACAAAATAGGGTAGATGAAAGAAAAAATAGAAATTTACAAGAAATGATAAGAACCATGTTAAATGAACATAGTCTACCTAAGTATTTTTGGGCCGAAGCCATTAATATGGCTTGCTATGTCATGAATAGGATTCTAATTAGTCCATCTCTATCAAAAACTCCCTATGAATTATGGAACAATAAAAAACCAAATGTTTCTTATTTTAAAGTTTTCGGTTGCAAATGCTTTATTTTGAATGAAAAGGATGCCTTAGGAAAATTTGATACTAAATCCAATTAAGGCATCTTTCTTAGTTACTCTTCCGTTTCTAAGGCTTTTCATGTTTTTATCAAAAGAACCTTAGTTATAGAAGAGTCTATTCATGTAGTTTTTAATGAAATTTCTGAGTTAAAGAAAAATGATTTTGATGATGATCTTGGTTTTGATAATTTGAATTTAAATGAACCCCCTCCTCAAAATAGCAACTTGGATATATCTTCTTCCAAAATTTTCTTACCCAAGGAATGGGAGTATGTAGATGCTCATCCAAAGGAGCTAATTATAGGAGATACATCAAAAGGGGTTCAATATTCTTCCTTCAAGAATTTTTGTGCTAATGTCGCCTTCCTTTCTCAAATTGAACCTAAATGCATTGACGAAGCCTTGAAAGATGATTCATGGGTTATTGCAATGCAAGTGGAATTGAACCAATTTGAGAGGAATGGGGTATAGAAGCTTGTTCCTAGACCTAGCGACCATTTAGTCATAGGTACTAAATGGGTCTTTAGAAACAAGCAAGATGAATGCGGTATCGTGGTTAGAAACAAGGCTAGACTAGTAGTCAAAGGTTTCAACTAAGAAGAAGGTATCGACTACGAAGAGACCTTCGCTCCTGTGGCTAGATTAGAAGCCATTAGGATGCTCCTTGCCTATGCTAGTTGTAATGATTTTAAACTATTTCAAATGGATGTCAAAAGTGCTTTCTTGAATGGTGTTATTTCCGAAGAAGTGTATGTTGAACACCCTCCCAGATTTGAAAATTCTCTTCTTCCTAATCATGTATTTAGATTGACTAAAGCTCTCTATGGCTTCAGATAAGCTCCTAAAGCTTGGTATGATAGGCTTAGTTCCTTTCTTATTTTAAATAATTTTACAAAAGGCAAGGTTAATACTACATTGTTTATCAAATATTTTAAAAATAATTTTCTTATTGTTCAAATTTATGTTGATGATATTAGTTTTTGTTCTTCGGATGAATCACTATGTGAATCATTTTCCAAATATATGAGTCATGAATTTGAAATGAGCCTAATGGGAGAATTAACCTTCTTTTTTAGGATTGCAAATTAAACAACTTAGTAATGGTATATTTCTTAATCAATCTAAATATACATTAGAATTATTAAAACGATTTAACATGGATGGTTCAAAAGCGATAAACACTCCTATGAGTACTTCCACTAAGTTAGATATGGATGAAAATGGTGAAAACTTTGATCAAAAAACGTATAGGGGAATGATAGGAAGTCTACTTTACCTCATCGCGACTAGACCAGATATCATGCTTAGTGTAGGACTTTGCACTAGGTTTCAATCTAATCCTAAAATATCTCATCTTAAAAGTGTTAAAAGAATTTTTAGATATCTTAAAGGAACTCCCAATTTAGGATTATGGTATCTGAAATCTGATAAATTCGATTTAATAGCTTTTGCAGATGTCGATTTTGGCGGATGCAGGATAGATAGAAAAAGCACATCCGGAACATGCCAATTTTTAGGACATGCACTTGTTTCTTGGACTTCCAAGAAACAAAATTCGGTTGCACTATCTACGACGGAAGCCGAATATATAGATGCAAGTGCATGCTGTGCACAAGTTGTTTGGATGAAGAATACATTGGATGACTATGGAATTTACTGGAAGAACATTCCCATAAAATGTGATAATATAAGTATCATTTGTCTTACCAAAAATCTAATTCAACACTCTAGAACTAAGCATATCGACATTAGGCATCATTTTATACGCGATCATGTCCATAACAATAATGTCATTCTAGAGTTTATTGACACAAAGCATCAATTAGTAGATATTTTTACAAAAGCCTTAAATGAAAATCAATTTGACTTTATTAGAAGGGAACTAGGCATGTTAAATTGTCCTTGTGAATGAGCTTGATTGTATGTATTTTCCAAAATTTTTCATCCTCTTTCCGGTTTTCGTGGATTTGACTTCCTTCTTATTATTGTACACCTCTATGCTACCTTGACATGCGTTTGACATTATCCTAGTATATAATGTTGGATGTTTCTTTCTGAAATTTTGTCAATATTTTGATAGCTCCTTCATGTTATTTTTGTTGAATCTCGGATTTTGATGATGAAGTCAATTGTCATTTGTTGTCTAATGTATGTGTTGAGATAAGTGTGTAGGATTGACTACGATGAAAGTAAGACATGCAGCAGGAGTTGCGCCGGAGTCATGACAATGATCACGTTGGGAGTTCGAGAGCTCGACAGAAGTTCGGACAGTCGTCGGAGGTTCTGCGGGAACAAATCCGAGAAGTCCAGAAGCTTGCCAAAGGAGCTCATCGGAACTTGCCAAGTGGATTGTCGCAAGTCCAGGAGTTTGCCGGAAGTCCGTAGGAGTATCACCGAGGGTTCGTCGGATGATCGACGGAAGTTCGCCGGAAACTCGCCGGAAGAAGCGATTGACGCACCAGAGCAAGCTACAGAATTTGTCTTAGGAAATAATCGTAGTTAGCACATTGATTAAGTTAGAAATGGGAGGTGATCCCATTAGCTTAATCTTGGGGCAATTGGGCCCCTGAAGAACTCAAATTGGGCCGAATGGATCAACCCATTCGGACCCAAGTTGCTGTGGGAGGTGCAACCGCCCAGGCAGGGAGGTAGCACCGCCCAGGCTATGTCTCCCAGCGAGACTGGGAGGTGCAACCGCTCCAGCCAAGAGGTGGCACCGCCCCGGGCTCAGTCTCCGAGCAAGACTGGGTGGTGCAACCTCTTCTGTCAAGAGGTAGCACCGCCAGAGCTCAAGTTTCGAGCTCTGCCAGGCGGTGCAACCGCCCCAGTCAGGAGGTGCAACCGCCTGATCCCGGAATTCAGGGAATTGACAGATTTGAGCTCCAAATTTGAACTGGGTTGGGGCCTATAAATACCCCACCCATTCAGTACTGAAAGCACAGAACAAACACTCGAAATCTTGCTGTCTTTCTGTGTTTCTTAGAGCTCAAAACTGCTAGTTCTCCTCTTTCTATTCTTCAAGTTTGAGTTGTAAAGAGAGGAGAGAAAACTTCTGTAAGGGTTGTCTCCTAAGCCCGTCAAAAGGAGTGAATCTGTAAGAGGGTGGTTGGCCTTCACCTATTGAAGGAAGGCCTCTAGTTGACGTCGGTGACCTCGTCGGTGGAGGAAGCCAAAAGTGGAGTAGGTCAAGATTGACCAAACCACTCTAAATCTCGGTTTGCATTTCCTTTGAGTATTTTACCTTCACTGCAAACTTCTCAATAGCTTACTGCCCTCTGCGATTTTACGAACGAGTTTCAAGGTTTAGACGTAAATCTGCATTTAGATGTAAAACTGCGTTTAGACGTAAATCGGCTTTCCTCGTACAATCATCATATTTCAGTTTACGTTTACGTTTTGATTTCAATCATAACTGTTTACTGCCTTCTGCGATCTTACGAATAAGTTTCTAAGTTCAGAATTTTCCGAATCTGCGTTTAGACGTAAATCGGCTTTTCTCATACGATCATCATATTTCAGTTTACGGTTATGTTTTGATTTCAATCATAACTGCTTACTGCCTTCTGCGATCTTGCGAACAAGTTTCTAAGTTTAGAACTTCTGCACTTAGACGTAAATCGTTTTTTATCGAACGAACGCAGCTTTCGTTTTAATCGCTGAAAAATTTTCGCTGCACTAATTCACCCCCCCCCCCCCCCCCCCCTCTCTTAGTGCTCTCGATCGTAACAATTTTGGATGATTTGATGTCTTCCTTGAATGATCAATATTAATGCCAAGTTGAAGTTTTGTCAATTTTGCCATCTCCTTTTCAAGATTTTTTTCTTATGAGATGATTTTATGAATGGCTTCAATGATCACGAGTTTTATGCTTAAAACCTCATCTCCTTTTTGTTGATGACAAAGGGGGAGAAGAATGTGCAAAAGATTGATGACTTATGCAAAATATGAATTGCAAAAGCTAATATGTTGTGTAATGTAAATGCCCTATATGCATCGATAGCATGACTTATATGAATTGCAAAAGCTTGTGTAATGCAAATGTCTTATATGCATTGATAGCATGACTTATATGAATTGCAAAAGCTTGTGTAATGCAAATGTCTTATATGCATCGCAAATATGATAGCATGACTTATATGAATTACAAAAGCTAATATGTTGTGTAATGCAAATGTCTTATATGCATCGCAAAAATATCTTATATGCATCACAAAACTTTTTGAGAATATCGTAATATGAAAGTTTTTAGATTGGTTGTCATTTCATCTCATGATTATATGAAATCATGCCTTTCATTTATATCATGAGATTTATGTTGAAAGTTCATATCTCTTGTCGAAATAATAATTATCTTTTATCATTCAACTTGAAAATAATTTTCATTGCTTGAAATTATGAGAAATATAAAGTTTCATATTTGCTCATGCTTATAGAAAATAACGATAAGTTCAACAGATAGAACTTATCGGTTTAGGCTTGAATTCAAAGAAATTGAATTCAAGAGTTTTTATCTTCTCATTATATGGCATGTAGATAAGGGGAGTTATGTTTAACTCCATCATCAATTGATTGTCATCATCAAAAAGGGGGAGATTATTGAATCTCGGATTTTGATGATGAAATCAATTGATGGGTTAATTGATCTAATCCATATTATTGAGTTAAGTCTGCAGGATTAACTATGATAGCTTGAAGACATAAAGCAAGTCTACCGGAGTCAAGTTTAATGGGTGTTCGAGAGTCCGCCGAGAGTCCGAGATTCGTCGGAAGTGTTGCCGAAACCAACCGAGAAGAAATCGGGGACTTGTCGAAGTTTTCGGAAGTCCGCCGGAGAGATCGTCAGAGGTTCACAAAGATCATCAAGAAGGTTCGGCTACCTGCCAAAGACTCGTTGAACTCGCCACAAGACCGGGAGCCTGCTGGGAGTCCACCGGAAGAAATTCGAGGGTGTATCAGAAGTCCGTCGGAAGTTGGCCGAAAAGCTCACCGGAAGGAAACTCGACGTTGCCAGTTAAAAACTTGCTTAGGACTATGTCTTAATTTTCTAGTTTGCATATAATTAGGGTTAGGATTAAGGGTTAATCCTATAACCCGGTTAGGGGCCAATTGGGCTCAAGTTCGGATTGGTTTGGGCCAAGTTTGGAGCCCAACTAGTGAGCTGAAATAGTCTAGGTGGTGGCACCGCTAGACTGGGTTGTGGCACCGCCTAGAACCCGAGAGTTTTGACAGTGTCACCACCAGCAAACTGCTGGACTAGACGGTGGCACCACCCAGAACCCGAGAGGTCTAACGGTGGCACCGCCAATACACTGTCAGTGTCAAACACTGACAGGCGGTGGCACCGCCAGCACCGGGAAACCCAAAAGCAATTCAAATTTGGAGCCCAAATTTGAATCCTCTTGGGGTCTATAAATACCCCTCAATTCTTAATAGAGAATACAACTTTTAATATGCAAGAGATTGAGATAAAAGCCTTAGCAAAGTCTTTAACAAGTTTTGTTTTCAATAGCTTGAGTGTTCACCTCCCTCTTTCTTTTTGAAAATTTATAAGAGTGTGAACCACTTGTAAAAGGTTATAAGAGGGGTATTTGTCTTTCCCCTTCAAAGTGATTTGCTAGTGGAAGTTGGGAGCCTTATTGAAGAAGGCTTCGCAAGTGGATGTAGATCATTTTGACCGAACCACTTTAAATTGGTGTGTTCCTTGAATGTGTGAGTATTTATTTTTCTGAAACCGTTATTTACATAGCAGCAAGCTTTCGGTTTTCATCTTCTCACTTTACACGAGCTACTTTCTCTAAGTCATTGACGAATTGAAATCTCTACGTATTTACGAAATCATTTTCAAATTTATAAGTTTTAATCTGCTACACTAATTCACCCCCCCCCCCTCTTAGTGCTGCTCCGATCTTAACAACACCTTCCTTTGATATGATATGCCCAAGATATTCCACCTTCTGTTGAAGAAAGCAAAAATTCATAGTGGTCGTTGTATGTTCAATAAGGCATAAATCACAAAAATCATCATGCATTATTTCTAATTTTCATGCATAGTATTAAATCACCAAGCATGGTACCAAAACTTTTAATATTTTCATTACATAATTACATCATTATGCATCATCGAAATTGACTTCATCAAACATAAAGCATTTTCCATCAAGATCATTTTGTTTGTTGTAGCTATGCATTTTTCTTTTTAGGTGAATCTAACTTTTCATAATTAGTTTCAATACAAAAGCCATGCATCATTATTTATAATCGGAAGGCAATATGAAAATCATTAAGATATACATTATTGCTTGTTAAACACATACATAAGATTAATCATATTTGGTGTGCAAGCATTAGATTAACATTTTATTGTATTTTTATAAAACATACAATTTTCATGATCATTTTCAAAAAATTACTAGAAGGATAAGCATGATTCCTAATTTTTTATATTTTTATTACATTATTAAAAATAAAATTTTCAAGAAAAATATTTTTTCTAAACTAAATTAAAAATAACTCATGAAAAGCATTATGTAATTTCAAAGTAAACTAAAGATATTTTGATTACCTCATCGCCAAAAGCCATTAATGCATAGTTTGCCATCTCGCCTTTGTTGATTTTCTCCTCATCTTTGGATGAGCTTGATTCATCCCAATGTGCTTCCCTCTTCTTGCGTTCATAGCAAGTAGTTGCATTCTTTTTGTTCTTTAATTTTTGTTTCATAAACTTTTTAAATTTCTTAGTGAGGAGTTTAAGTTCACCATCACTTGAGCTTATGCTCGAGTGGTCTTCTTTTGTTCGAAGTGCTAAATCCTTCCTATTCTTTGGAAGGTGGTTCTCATATTCATTAAGTGCCACATTAGTCATTTCATAGGTCATCAAAGACCCGATAAGTTCTTCGAGAGGGAAATAGTTCAAGTTTTTTTATTCTTGAATAGTCGTTACTTTTGAATCATAAGTTTTAGAAAGTGATCTTAAGATCTTGTTAACGAGTTCAAAATCTGAAAAACTTTTACCAAGTGCTTTTAAACCATTGACGACATCTGTAAAACGGGTGTACATGTCTCCAATGGTTTTACTTGATTTCATATAAAACAATTCAAAATCATGTATTAAAATATTAATTTTAGAGTCTTTTACTCTACTAGTGCCTTCATGTGTGGTTTCAAGAATGTCCCAAATATTAAAAGTTATTTCTCAAGTAGAAACCCGATTGAACTTAGTTTTGTCTAAGGCGTAAAATAGAGCATTCATTTCTCTAGCATTTAAAGAAAATATCTTCTCATCCAAATCATTCCAATGGTTTATTGGAAGAGAAGACCTTCAAAAATAATTTTTAATAATATTCCATAAATCAAGGTTTAAGGAAAGCAAGAAAACTCTCATACGATTTTTCCAATAAGTGTAGTGCGTCCCATTGGACAAGGGAGGACGAATGAGAGAGTGACCCTCTTGAAAGTCAAAAAGAGTCATTTCTCTTTAGGTGTTAAACCAAATGAGAAAACGAGGCTCTGATACCAACTATTAGGAAAAGAGTTGGCACTAAGAGGGGGGTGAATTAGTGCAGCGGTAAAATAACATCGGTTTAAAACTTCATTTCGATTAAATTCATTTCCGACGAAAAAATGTTTCATAAAGGTAATAACTTTGAAAGCATATGTAAGAGAGTAGTGGATGTAAAGAGCAAGTAAGGAGGTTTGCAGTTAAAGTAAATTGCTCAAAAAAATGCAAACTAGATTTTAGAGTGGTTCGGTCATCGTGACCTACATCCACTTCACCGATTCCTCTTCTATCGAGGTCATCGGCATCCACTATCGATCTTCCTTTAATAGGTAAAGGTCAACCTCCTTCTTACAGCTCGATTCTCCTTTTATCGGGTTTAGGAGATAACCCTTACACCCCCACTTACTCCTCTCTCAAACTATTCTAACAATAAGAACATTGAGAGGAGCTCACATAAGATTGCAGCAGCGTTTCTTTCATTTTTTACTCTCAATACTTATGCATGTTAATCAGGGATGAGAGGGATATTTATAGGCCTCAAGTTGATTCAAACGTGGAGCCTAAAAATATCTCATCTTGGGTTTCCTAGGTTCGGGTGGTACCACCGCTTGTGCTGGGTGGTACCACCGTCTGTGTCAATCTGACACTAACACTGCACTAGGTGGTACCACCATCCAATTTGGCGATGCCACTGCTTGGGAGGCTGTGTTGGGCGGTACCACTACCTATAGCCTCTTGAAGGCTGTGCTTAAGAGGTACCACCACCCAGACCGGCGGTACCATCGCCTGACAAAGTCTCAGAGACTATGCCACTATGGTGTCATCTCTTGGGGCACTGTTTGGGCCTTTTCATTGGGCCCAACACAATTCTTACATGGGCCCAACTAGCCCCTAATTGGGTTAGCCTAAATCCAATCCCAATTACGTGTTAACTACGAAATCTAAGGCATACTTAAGCTAAACAAGTCCCTAGGTCTTGGTTTCTTCCGACAAGCTTCCGGCGATCTTCCGGTGAACATCCGACGATCTCCCGGTAATGTTATAATGTACTTCCGGTAAGCTCCTAGACTTCACGATGATCTTCTTAGTGAGTTCCGATGAGCTTCTTCCGGCAAGCTCTTGGACTTCTCGATTGGTTCCTACAAAACTTTCGATGAACGTCTGGACATCCGACGAACTCTCGAACTCCCAACGAAAGAGCATCCTTGACTCCGGGACTTTATTTTGCTTTATGCCTTACTATCATAGTTAATCCTACACATGTAAAAATACACTTCGATCTAGACAATTAATACTAAGTATTAATCATGTTGTTCGGTATGTCATTGGTCTCTCGACGCTTCGTCCGATTCTTCAACGCATCATCCTCTCTTGCGGCCTATTGCCCAATCGGCCAGTTGACTTCGCAACTCCGATATCCTTGGCGCAATATCTGCTCTTCTTGGCCCGATTGTCACGCCCCCCCGAATTTAGTTCTCATTTAGGAGGTGTGAACCTAATTCAAGATTGATAATATTTAATTCAACAAACAATTCAGGATCCAATCACACATTTGAAGTCACTAAGAAAAACATTCAAGTCATTCACCTCTATAATCCACAATTCACAAAACCTGTGCAGTCTATAATCATACATCATGTCACTAGATGATTCTTAAAATCCAAAAGCAACTTAAATAAACCATAACTATATCATAAATCCATAAGCGCGGTAATTAATGTAATCACAAAACCAACATGTACTATATGTTTATATCAGTACACAGTTTAGACTTCACGTTTCCAAAAATCCTGATGTAAAAGGTACTTATCAAATATTTACAAGATACATCAATCTAGATTTGTCATTGATATTTCATTACACCCAAAAAGAACTTATACAACATCAACCTATCAAGTACAAAATATTTGCCCCAAAATCTTCTAGTCTTCCACTGCCTCAACCCAATTTACACATTTTAGTGAGCAATAAGCTATCCTGAAAAATTTATATAGCAACGGGGTGAGCATATAAAGCTCAGCAAATGACTAACATATCCATAGCAAAGAGGACAGTTTTCAAACAAATGAGGTATCAAAATACAAAGCAGAGATACAAGATGAAATAGTAGCATGTTTTGTTTGAATGCAGAATTACAATATCATATCGTTCAAAGCACGTTTTATTCATACAATCGAGGAAAGGTAATTGGAGCATATCGTTGGCATAAGGAGCATATCAATGACATATGGTAGTTTTCAAGGTATAACAAAGACTTATAACATTTCAGAAATATATCAAAGAACAAAATATGAATAGAAGCTCAAATGTCACATGACGATGCATTCATTTCATTCTTATCCAAAGCATGCATAGAAACATAGCCAAAGCTTTGGATATCATATCAAACACATAGAAGGTGAAGTGGGATCATAACATAATATGGTCAATCCATTTCTGAATGACCAACAAACATAAGTCTCCCACGTCTGGGAGCTCCATCCACCCACGTCTGAGTGAAGTCATAGGAGGCCGACAGAGCATCGCGGGCTCTAAGCATAACTCCCTTTACCATTTCTGGTAAAGGTTCACATTTATCCCACAAACACCAGAGTACAAAGGGACAGTATGAATAATGGAATTAGCATATATTAGAAGCACATGCGGAACAACGAAATATACATATGCCTTTCGAGTCAATACGATACAAACATAATCTTTCACAAATATATTCAGATTTGAAAAGAAACAAAAGCAAGAGCATACAAGGATTTCAAGAAATCACATATAGCTCAATTAAAATAAGAAAGTTAGGTGAATTCAATGTCCAAAGAAATGAAACTGGAAGAGGCACATATCGAAAGCAAATGCCGAATAATGGGATGCATGTGCCGAATCATTACGATGCAAACATGATCTTTAGATGATAGCAGCAGATGTACAAATAAATAAAGGACAAAAGTATACAGGAATTTAAGGTAATAATGTAAAGCTTAACTGAAGTAAGAGTTTTTTCCGAAATCGATTTCCAAAGAGAAGAAACAAGGAAAGCCGAAATCGACCAAAGCTCGATTCTAGCAGAATTTGATAGGAATATTTTATGAACTATTTGGATAACCAATTATGCTCCAATTTATACAAAATATGTGTCATTAGAAAGCTTTGTCAATCTAGTTTTAGGCAAATCAAGTTTAACAAGAATTGGAATTTACAACAGGGAGTTACAGATAATTTCATAGCAAAAGGTCTGAAAATATTAGCTCTGTTTTACTGAATCCATAGGGTCGATGAAAGCAGATGTTTCAGTTAGCAATTATACTCCAAAAATTTCTAATAAGGTATATACAGAAATCATTTTGAGTCTAGCTTCGAATAAATTATACTTTGTATGAATCTGAGTTCACAGCAGAAAGTTATCCGAACCTCTACTCAGCGCAATGCCTACCATATGTGTGTGACCCTCTAGGCCCAATATCGAGCTGGTTGTGAGTCATACCTATCAGAACTCCTTCTAACTCAGTGAATTATTATCTCTGTAATAATTCACTTGACTCATCGACTACGGAAGTACTAGGCCACTACGCCGTAGTCCCCAGATGATATAGGGGAATCCAATCCATTGGACCTGTCTGTCCTCAGTTACCGTGAATCTATAGTCCCTCATCCATCTAATATCCCAAAGACCGTATATCGAGCATGGTGTTGTCAGACCCATACGGTTTCTACTCGAGTCTCGCTCTAATCGGATTCTCCCGGAGAACTCTTTCTCTCTCAACCCGAATGACCCTGGCCAGGGATTTGTCTGAGCAAGAACACATGGGATATTCCTCTCATGACGTCGAGAGTGGATGATCCTCTATCGACACTCAATAGCCCTCGTAAGGTCGACTACCACTCCCATTGACCAGTTGTACTAGATCTGGGACAGCCAAACCTATAAGTTTGGTATCAAAGAGTGGAGCACTCATACAGGACATCCTTAGTGTCTCAAGTCTAAGGACCAGATATACCACTAGGACTACGGAATCGCTGTCTGACAATAAGGCATCATCAACCATCCAGCATTCCGTAAGCGGATCAATCAGTGAACTCATTCTCCAATGAGCACCTGTACTATATCCTTAGTGTCCCTACACGAGTAGCTATGAGGCCAGCTGCATCCATCATATGGACGGGTATACAACACACTAGTTTGTCCGGTTATCACGATGTCCCTCTCGAGTAACCTATGATCGGGATTATTTAGGATATATGTTTAAAGGTGAATCGATCTCATTATCATGATGTCATCATGATCCGATTCCCATTGCACAAATCCAAAGACATCACAATATATATATGCACATATGCAATAGTTATAAAGTGATATATGCCAAAATATAATAAGCAAAAAGATTCTGTATCAAGTCACACGTGCCATCACTCACGTGATTGGCTTGCTGGGCACCTATGATTAGCAATCTCCCACTTGACCTAAAGTCAATCACCTATGTGTTTGATCCCCATCAGACCCCTATGATGCTCAAAGACAAAATGAGACAACAGCTTTGTTAGTGGATCTGCAATGTTATCTTCGGATGGAACTCTTTCCACTGCTACATCTCCTCGGGTTACGATCTCTCTAATAAGTTGGAACCTCCTCAGAACACTTCTGATGAGACCCGGGTTCCCTTATTTGAGTAATCGCCCCATAGTTGTCGCAATATAAGGAAGTCGACTTCTCGCTATCCGGAACGACTCCCAAATCTGTCATGAACATCTTCAACCAGACTCCCTCCTTTGCTACATCTAATGCAGCAATGTACTCCGCCTCTGTGGTCGAGTTAACAGTAGTATCTTGCTTGGAACTCTTCCAACACACTGCTCCTTCATTCAAGGTGTACACATATCCTGAATTTGACTTGCTATCATCGACATCAGACTGAAAACATGAGTCAGTGTAGCCTTCAACCTTAAGGCTATTACCTCCATATACTAGTAAAAGATCCTTAATCCTTCTCAAGTAATTAAGGATACACTTTACTTCTTTCCAGTGCTCCAAGCCTGGATCCGCCTGATACCTGCTCGTGACACTCAGAGCATGCGCTATATCAGGCCTAGTACATAGCATGACATACATGATAGACCCTATTGTTGAGGCATAAGGTATCGACAAACCTTCCGGCGAGCTTCCGAAAAACCCTTCGGTAAGCTCCCTACTCATTCTCGGTTAGCTCTGGCAGCATTCCCGACGAACCTTCGGACTTCCGTCGAACTCTCGAACTCCCAACGAATCCTTCGCGCTTGACTCCGGCACTTTGTTTTGCTTTATGTCTTTGTCGTTATCGTAGTTAATCCTGCACACACAAGCAAACACTCTACTCCGATCTAGACAATTATTATAACGTAAATTGACATTCTGTTGCCCGGCACGTCATTGGTTGGCGCTTCATCCGATTCTTCAGTGCATCGTCCTCTCTTGCGGCTTGTTGCCCAATCGGCGGTTGACCTCCACAACCCCGATATCCTTGGCGCAATTTCGCTCTCCTTGGCCCGATGCCCGACGCCCGAAGCCTTCTGCCATCCAATATCCTGACTTGATCTCCTCCGACGCAACGTCAATTCCTCCTGCGTTAATTGTCTAATCCTAATCAAGTAGACCTATATCACTCAAAATGTAGTCAAACATTTAAACACAATCAATTAGTTTCATCATCAAAATCTGAGATTCAACAGTTCGCCCTTTCTTCTGGAGTCTTTGGGGACATACTCGTAGAAAGCGATATCCCATGTCTCATCGGTATGAGACCTCTCTTGGAATTTTCCATGCCAAACCTTTTGACAATGGTTTCTATATACATGGACTAGGACAAGCCAAGCATCCTCTTGGATCTATCTCTATAGATTCTAATTCCCAAGATATAAGATGCTTCCCCTAAGTCCTTCATGGAGAAGTGTCTAGATAACCAAGCCTTTATTGTGAATAGCATTCCTATGTCATTCCCAATGATGAGGATGTCATCCACATATAACACCAAAAAGGTGATAGCACTCCCACTTACCTTCCCGTACACACAAGGCTCATCTTTGTTCTGAACGAAGTCATAAGATCTGATTACCTCATCAAATCTTATGTTCCAACTTCGGGAAGCTTGCTTTAGTCCATAAATGGATCTAAGCAACCTACACACCTTATCTGGGCAGTTCTTGGACACGAATCCCTCAGGTTGCATCATATACACCTCCTCCTCGAGGTTCCCATTGAGGAATGCGGTTTTCACATCCATCTGCCAGATCTCATAATCATAGTGTGCTCCTCGAGGTTCCTATTGAGGAATGCGATTTTCACATCCATCTGCCAGATCTCATAATCATAGTGTGCTGCAATAGCCAATAGAATTCTGATGGATTTTAGCATTGCTACGGGTAAGAAGGTTTCGTCGTAGTCAACACCTTGCCTTTGACGATACCCCTTAGCCACTAGCCTTGCTTTATAGGTCTCTACCTTTCCATCTACTCCGATCTTTTTCTTAAAGATCCACTTGCAACCGATGGGTACAATACCTTCGGGCGCATCAACTAGGTTCCAAACCTTATTGGAGTACATAGAATCTACCTCAGAATTCATGGCTTCTTGCCACTTCCCAGAGTCTATACTCATAATATCCTCCTCGTAGGTCTGAGGATCAATATCCTCAACATCCTCTCCTCTAATATGTCCCACATATCCTTTAGGAGGATGGGATACTCTATCAGACCTGCGTAAAGTTAAAACTTGTGTATTAGGTACCTGAACAGACTCGGGTTGTAGAGTGGTGCATGAGCTTGGTTCTCCAACCTTGCTCAACTCTATCATTCTCCCACTGTCTCCGCCAAGAATGTGTTCCTTCTCAAGGAACACTACTCTCTTAGCTACAAAGACCTTTTGGTCCTCTAGATGATAGAAATAATACCCACAAGTTTCCTTGGGGTATCCCACAAATTTGTATCACTCTGTCCTTGATTCTAACTTATCGGGGTTGTGTCTTTTAACGTGGGTAGGGCAGCCCCAAATCTTAACAACCTTAAGATCAGGCTTCTTCCCTTTCCATATCTCATATGGTGTAGACACTATCGACTTAGTTGGAACTCTATTCAGAAGGTAAGCTACGGTCTCTAGGGCATATCCCTAGAATAAAATGGGTAGGTGAGCGAAACTCATCATGGACCGTACTATATCTAACAGCGTACGATTCCTCCTTCCAGAGACACCATTGAGCTGAGGTGTATAAGGAGGTGTCCATTGGGATAATATCCCATGGTCCTTGAGAAACTGAGTAAACTCTGTACTTAAGTACTCACCTCCTCGATCTGATCGAAGAGTTTTGATACTCTTTCCAGTCTGGTTCTCCACCTCATTCTTATACTCTCTGAATTTCTCAAAGGCCTCGGACTTGTACTTCATTAAGTACACATATCCATACCTTGAGAAATCATCAGTAAATGTAATGAAGTAGGAGTAACCTCCAATGGCATGAGTTGACATGGGTCTACATACATCACTATGTATGAGTTCCAACAACTCAGTGGCTCTCTCTCTCTAGTTCATATTAAAATTCATTATGAACTGTGAAAAGGAATCTAGTAGGGACTGAAGCACAATGTCCACACATAAGTTATCCTCTAGGACCATTCCTAGACCTGTGAGTTTCTCTATCCACTCAATCATCTTTAGGACATGGTTCTGAACCGGTGTCCCCTTAGTCATCCTAGCGCGGAAGAGGCTCTTGGATATCTCATATCGTTGAGTCCTTCCCTATTCCTCAAACAATTTACGGACCTGTAGGAGAATGGATCTGGCATCCATCTTTTCATTTGTCTCTGTAACTCAGGAGTCAAAGAGCCCAACATATAGCACTGAGCAAGAGTGGAGTCATTAATGTACTTCACGTAGCGAGCGATCTCATCCTCGTTTGCCCCTTCTTCGGGCATAGGCATCACTATATCAAGGACGTACACGATTTTCTCCACTGTGAGAACAATTCTCAAGTTACGGAGCCAATCCGTATAATTTGGACCAGTGAGGCGGTTGACATCAAGTATGCCACGTAAGGGATTTGAAAGCGACATTTTTTGAAAATAAAGATGCAGCAGAAATGAATAACATGCAGATTTTGCAAGAAATAAACTATCAAGATATGGACTTCTATCTTAATATGCTACCACTATTTTACTAACGAGTCACGCGACACCCTCAGCACGTGAAACGGAAGTCTCCGGCAGACTTCTAGTGGGGATCAGGATCCAATCAGCGTCTTAGTGTAACCTCGAGGGACTCGACCAATCACACTAAGCCTAAAAGGTAGGCAACTCTTGCCGATCACAACTCCTTATGATTCCCGTCCTGTTCGGCCTCCGAATCACCATGGCCTCGAGGGACTCGACCAACCATGATGTTCGGTTAAGTCAACACCTTTGTTACAAGATGAGTTTGATTTGATGATATACCCTCGAGGGACTCTACCGAGCATACCATGCCCTCAGGTCACCGGTGACATCTCTATGTCGTAAGCAAGATAGCGAATCGTGATATAGGTGAGTCTCGAGAGATTCGACCTATATTATCGACCTACACCGGGAATCGGTTCCTACTCATAACGATGGAAGGCCACGTGGGTCAATCTAATTGCCTCACGTTTACCGACTTAATATTATCGAGAGATATTTCTATGATTTGGTCTCCTAATATGACATGTCACACATATACATATTTAATATATATCTACATCGCATGTAAATATATATACATATCTAGTATGTGTATAAGCAATCACACCACATGATCATGGACCACAACCTAATATGATTAGGCCCGAGCTAGTAGGCCTAATCACTTACATCAAGATCTATGTGTACAACGGTGCATCTTCATGCCCTGTGATCGTCCATCTCGTCCTCATCAGTTCCGTCGACATCTTGATGCATCTTCATGCATCACGATCGTCCGTCTCGTGGGTCCCGCTATCGCATCCACGCTCCCGCTGCGCCTCCTCATGTGATTACAACTTAATCATAGGCACGCAGGCCCGACAATAAATGAGAAATATAATGGAGGCTCACAGACCTCAATAATAATAATCACAAGTACACACATCACACGGTCCATGATCATCTGTCTACACATCATACATCACATGTATAAATAATCATCATCATGTAGGACTACTAGATAATAATAAAAATAATAATCAACTAAACTTTTTAATTAATTAATATTTTCTGAAATCAGGGACATGGAGGGAATTTCTAAATTTATAGGGGTATTTTTGTAATTTGGACAAAAGACAGAAACTGGAATTTCTTAATTCTGAGGGGCAAAAATATCTTTTGCCCAGAAAACCCTAATGCCCTACTACCGTTTGCTGCTGCCGCCGCCGCCGCCACCCTGCTGGCGACGGCCTATGCGGCGTGGGGCGGGGCGCTGCCCTCGCCTACGGGCGGCACGCCCGCTGTCGGCGCTGCCGCTGCAGGTGGGCGCCCCCGCGGGCGTCGCCGCCTCCGCGGGCAGTTCTGCCGGCGGGGCAACGCCCACAGGCGGTGCTGCCCCTGCAGGTTGGCGCCCCTACGGGCGCCGCCGCCTCCGCGGGCGGTTCTGCCCGCGAGGCAGCGCCCGCAGGCGGTGCTGCCTCGCTGGTGGCCGCCCCTGCGGGGTTTTTGCCCGTGGGAGCAGCGGCCACAGGCGCCGCTGCCCTGCGGTGCCTCAGCCCGCGGTGCTGCCCCGCGGCGCCTCTACCCGCGGGCTCAGCGGCCGCAGGCGCCTCTACCCGTGGGCTGCCAGCCCCGCCGGCCGCAAGCCTGCTGCAAGCAGATCGCCGGCCGGCTGCTGCAGGCATGCAGATCGAGGGCAGCAACTGTTGCTGCCTTTCCTCGCTTTTGCATCAATGATTTTGACGTCAAAATTTTTCCTAAATACAACACACGCAGTTCAAAACCAATCATTCGCATGAACAACCTGGCTCTGATACCACTGTTGGGAAATCTTGGGGGCGACATCATATGCGCAGCGGAAGAACAAGAAAACAAAATCCTCGATTCCCAAAGAGATGTTCGTCGTTGTACGAAGATTGGTGCACAAAATCCACGAAACTTAAAACTGCGTATTGAGTAGATTGTGTTACCTAGGGAGATCGTATATCCCTATTTCCTTGCAGATCCTTAGGAGAGGGTGAAGGAGGTTACACGTCCTCCTCTCTAACAGTGATCCAGGGTTGCGATGACGCTCCTCAAAACTCCAGGCCTGCTCTGAGGTGGAGAGGGAGAGGAGAATAGGAAAGGCAAGCAAAGACTCTAGCCTATGAGGCTCTGAATCCCTCCTATTTATAGAGGTCCCCTATCAAACCCTAATGGGTCCTCCCCTAATGGGTATTGGATCTGCATCCAATAAGACAAGAGCTCCGTTGGATATCTCATATCCGAACCTCTACTCATCGCAATGCCTACCATATGTGTGTGACCCTCTAGGCCCAATATCGAGCTGGCCGTGAGTCATACCTGTCAGAACTCCTTCTAACTCAGTGAATTATTATCTTTGTAATAATTCACTTGACTCATCGACTATGAAAGTACTTGTTAGGATCAAGAGCACTAAGGGGGGGGGGGTGAATTAGTGCAGCGGAAAACTTTCTGCGATTAAAACGAAACTGCGTTTGAACGATAAAAACGATTTCTGTATGAAAGCCGATTCTAAGATTATTTTAACTTAAGATCAAGCAAGATTATGTTAAAGTCAATCTATGAAGGCAATTTGTAGTTATGATGAAAACCAGAATATAAGCACAACCTGAAATACGACGTTCGTACGAAGAAACTGATTTACGTTTAAACGCTGATTCGGAAAGTGCAAAGCTTGAAACCCGATCGTATATGCGCAGAAAGCGGTAAGCTTCAGAGGAAGTTTGCAGTAAAGATAATATGCTCAAAGTAAATGCAAACCGAGATTTAGAGTGGTTCGGTCAGTCTTGACCTACTCCACTTTTGGCTTCCTCCACCGACGAGGTCACCGACGTCAACTAGAGGCCTTCCTTCAATAGACGAAGGCCAACCACCCTTTTACAGTTTCACTCCTTTTGACGGGCTTAGGAGACAACCCTTATAGAATTTTCTCTCCTCTCTTTACAACTCAGAACTTGGAAGAAAAGAGGGAGAAGAACTTTTGGCCTTTACAACAGTTTTGAGCTCTAAGAATCACAGAAAAAGATCAAGATTTCGGTGTATGTCTGTGTTCTTTCAGTGCTGAATGGGTGGGGTATTTATAGGCCCCAACCCAGTTCAAATTTGGAGCTCAAAATTGTCAATTCCCGGAATTCCGGGATCAGGCGGTTGCACCTCCTGACTGGAGCGGTTGCACCGCCTGGCAGAGCTCGAAGACTGAGCCTCTAGGCGGTGCCACCTCCTGTCAAGGGCGGTTGCACCTCCTGCCAGAGCTCGAAGACTAAGCTCAGGCGGTTGCACCTCCTGACTAAGGCGGTTGCATCGCCTGCCAGAGCTCGAAGACCGAGCTCAAGCGGTGCCACCTCTTGTCAGGGGCGGTTGCACCGCCCAGTCTCGCTCGGAGACTGAGCCCAGGCGGTGCTACCTCCTGGCTGGGGCGGTTGCACCGCCCAGTCTCGCTCGGAGACCTAGCCTAGGCGGTGCTGTTGAATCTCGGATTTTGATGATATAATCAATTGGTGGGTTAATTGATCTAATCCATATTATTGAGTTAAGTGTGCAGGATTAACTACGATAACCAGAAAACATAAAGCAAGGATACCGGAGTCGAGCTCGATGGACATTTAAGAGACCGAAGAATCATCGGAGATGCTGCCAGAACCATCCGAGAAGAAATCGGGAACGTGTCGGAAGTTCGCCGAAGAAATCGTCGGAGGCTCGCGGAGATCACCAAGAAGGCTCGGCTACTCGTTAAAGTCATCACAAAGATTGGGAGCTTACAGGGAGTCCGTCGGAAGAAGTTCATCGGAAAGCTCGCCGGAACAAGACTCGACGTTCGTGGTTAAAAAAAACTTGCTTAGGATGTTTTTTTTGTGTTATGTAGTTCACCTGTAATTAGGATTAGGATTAAGAGATAATCCTATATCCTGGTTAGGGGCCAACTGGGCCCAAAGTCAGATTTGGTTTGGGCTAAAATTAAGCCAAACAAATGAATTGGAGAGCCAGGCGGTGGCACCGCCTGGCTGGGCAGTGAAACCGCCCAGCACCCGAGTGCTGGGCGGTGACACCTCCTTGGCTGGGCGGTTGCACCGTCCAGCACCCGAGCGCTGGGCGGTGGCACCGCCTGGCTGGGCGGTGGAACCTCCAGCACCGGGAACCCTAAGAGAATTCAAATTTTGGAGCCCAAAATTTGAATCCTCTTGAGGCCTATAAATACCCCTCAAATCTCAGCTGAGGTTACAACTTTTGAGAAGCATTTTGATTGAGAGAAAAGTCTTAGAAAGTCTTAGCAAGTCTTGTTTTCAATTTGCTAGAGAGTTCTCCTCCTTCTTTCTTATTGAAAATTTGTAAGAGGTTGAGCTGCTTGTAAAAGGTTGTAAGAGGGGTGTTTACCCTTCCATTTCAAGAGACTTGCTAGTGGAAGGTGGGAGCCTCATCGAAGAGGGGCCTCGCAAGTGGAGTAGGTCATTTGACTGAACCACTCTAAAAATCGGCGTAATCTCTGGTTTGCTTTTTATTATTGTCATTTACATTACTGCAAATCTTCTTACTGCTTTAGTTCCTTATTACTCTTGCTGCGCAACTTTAAGAATACGCCTTCAAGTTAAATTTCTCAAGTTTCATTCTTAACGTACGAAAGATTTTGATTAAAATCGAAGTTTTAATCCGCTGCACTAATTCACCCCCCCCCTCTTAGTGCCACTCCGATCCTAACAAGTGGTATCAGAGCAAGGTTATCTCTCATATTTGGTTTAATACCCAAGAGAGATGGCTTACTCCGTCATGCAAGAGGGCCATTCTATTGCACGACCACCTTTGTTTAATGGGTCGGATTACACATATTGGAAGACTCGCATGAGAATCTTCCTCATTTCTATGGACTTTGAGCTTTGGTCTATTGTCGAGAATGGATTTCAAAAATCTTCTCTTCCGATGAGCGAATGGGATGAATCGGAGAAGAAGGTTTTTGCTTTAAATGCAAAGGCTATGAATGCCTTGTTTTGTGCACTAGACAAAAACGAATTTAATCGTGTTTCAATGTGTGATTTGGCTTTTGATATTTGGAGAACTCTTGAGGTCACTCATGAAGGCACTAGCCGAGTGAAAGAGTCCAAAATCAACATCCTTGTGCACTCTTATGAACTTTTCCGAATGAAACCAAGTGAGTCCATCGGAGACATGTACACCCGGTTTACGGATGTCATCAATGGACTCAAAGCTCTTGGTAAAGATTTTACTAACTTTGAACTAGTAACTAAAATCTTAAGATCCCTCCCTAAAAGTTGGGATCCAAAAGTTACGGTCATTCAAGAGGCCAAAGACCTTAAAGCATTCCCTCTTAAAGAACTCATTGGGTCTCTAATGACCTACGAAATGACATGTCAAGCTCATGACGAGCTCGAGAACCCCCTTCCAAAGAACAGGAAGGATATGGCACTCAAATCACAAGAAGACCACTTGAAAGGAATATCAAGTGATGAGGACAGTGACAATGACATTGCACTTTTGACTCAAAAATTTAAAAAATATTTAAGAAAGAACAGATTTAAAAATAATACAAAAAATAAATTTGAACAAAAGAAGGACCAAGTGATTTGCTATGAATGCAAAAAATCGGGACACTATAAGAACGATTGTCCTCAAGCCAAAAAGAGAACATCAAAGAAGAAGGCATTCAAGGCAACGTGGGATGATTCAAGCGCATCCGAAGAAGAGGAGTCCAACACCGAGCAAGTTGCTCATTACGCGCTAATGGCGTTAGGAGAAGAGGTATATGATTTATTTAATGAAGATTTATCTTTTGAAGAACTATCTATCGCTTTTCATGAATTATTTGATGAATGTAGAACTGTTAGCAAGAAGTTATGTATCTTAAAGAAAGAGCATGCTTTGCTACAAGATAAGTATGATAGTCTTCAAACTCCTCCATGCTCTAAGTGTGAGCACTTAGAAGCAATAAAAAATGAAAATTTGCTTCTTAAGGAAACCTTAAACAAGTTTAAGGTTGGTAGCAAAGGATTAGATATGATCCTTGCACACAAGGGTCACATCGCAAATAGAAATGGAATTGGATTTGTAAAAGGATTACATCAAAATCCTACCACTTTCATAAAAGGACCTACATTACATGTTTCCTCTTATATGAAATGCAACTTTTGTTGCAAATCCGGACATATTGCCTACAAATGCCCATTTAGGAAAATTAGTTCACAAAAATTAATATGGGTTCCTAAAGGAACTATAAAGAATTCAATCATAAATAACAAAGTTAGTGGGTCAATTTTTTAGGCACCCAAAATCAAATGGGTACCTAAAAATCATCCTCTTTTGTAGACAAACCCACAAGCTAGGAGCAAGAGATGGTATCTCGATAGTGGATGCTCAAGACATATGACTGGAGATCCATCTCATTTCTCTATGCTCACTAGCAAAGAAGAAGGGTACGTTACCTTCGGAGACAACAACAAGGGCAAAATCATTGGCAAGGGAACTATTGGTAACAAATTTAATTTTTCCATTAATGATGTCTTACTAGTTGATGGATTGAAACATAATCTCTTGAGTATTAGTCAACTATGCGATAAAGGTTACATCGTTAGATTTGAATCAAATATGTGCATTATTGAAAAACCAAATCATAACATGACTATGATTGCTTTAAAAACAAAATAATGTCTATACCATCAATCTTGATGAACTAAGTAATGAAATGTGCTTCTCCGCCGTAAATGATGATGCCTGGCTTTGGCATAGGAGATTAGGACATGTAAGCATGAAAACAATATCTAAGATCTCATCTCAAGAATTAGTACGAGGAATTCCAAATATAAAGTTTATTAAGGATAAAGTATGCGATGCATGTCAACTAGGCAAACAAATAAAAACAAGCTTCAAACCAAAAAATCAAATTAGCACTACTAGACCATTACAATTGATCCATTTGGACTTATTTGGACCAATTGATACAACAAGTCTAGGTGGAAGCAAATATGCTTTTGTGATTGTGGATGACTACTCTAGATACACTTGGACCTATTTCTTAGCTCACAAAAGTGATTGCTTCAAGTGTTTCTGTAAATTTTGTAAACTCACTCAAAACGAAAAAGGCTTCATGATTTCATCAATTTGGAGTGATCACGGTGGTGAATTCCAAAACCGTGACTTTTAAAATTTTTACGAAAGTAATGGGTACAATCACAACTTCTCAACTCCAAGAAATCCTCAACAAAATGGAGTAGTTGAAAGGAAAAATAGAAACCTACAAGAAATGGCAAGAACTATGTTGAATGAACATAGTTTACCTAAGTACTTTTGGGCCGAAGCTGTAAATACGGCTTGCTACATCATGAATAGAGTCCTAATAAGACCATCCTTATCCAAAACTCCCTATGAATTATGGAATAACAAAAAACCAAACATCTCCTATTTTAAAGTTTTTGGTTGTAAATGCTTTATTTTAAATGAAAGGGATGCTTTAGGAAAATTTGATGCTAAATCCGATGAAGGCATCTTTCTTGGTTACTCTTCCACTTCTAAAGCTTTTCGGGTTTTTAATAAAAGAACTTTAGTAATTGAAGAGTCTATTCATGTAGTTTTTAATGAAATTTCCGATTTAAAGAAAAATGATTTTGATGATGATCTTGGTTTTGATAATTTGAATTTAAATGAACCCTCTCCTCAAAATAGCCATTTGAATGCATCTTCTTCCGAAATTTCTTTACCAAAAGAATGGAAGTATGTAGATGCTCATCCAAAAGAGCAAATTATAGGAGATACATCAAAAGGGGTTCAAACTCGTTCTTCTTTAAAAAATTTCTGTGCTAACGCCGCTTTCCTTTCTCAAATTGAACCTAAATGCATTGACGAAGCCTTAAAAGATGATTTTTGGATCATTGCAATGCAAGAAGAATTGAACCAATTTGAGAGGAATGAGGTATGGAAGCTTGTTCCTAGACCAAGTGACCACTTAGTCATAGGTACTAAGTGGGTCTTTAGAAACAAGCAAGACGAAAATGGTATCGTGGTTAGAAACAAGGCTAGATTAGTGGCCAAAGGTTTCAACCAAGAAGAAGGTATCGATTACGAAGAAACCTTCACTCCCGTGGCTCGATTAGAAGCCATAAGGATGCTCCTTGCCTATGCTAGTAGTAATAATTTTAAACTATTTCAAATGGATGTTAAAAGTGCTTTCTTGAATGGTTTTATTTCCGAAGAAGTATTTGTCGAACAACCTCCCGGATTTGAAAATTCTCTTCTTCCTAATCATGTATTCAAATTGACTAAAGCTCTCTATGGCTTAAAACAAGCTCCTAGAGCTTGGTATGAAAGGCTTAGTTCCTTTCTTATTTTAAATAATTTTACCAAAGGCAAGGTTGATACTACATTGTTTATTAAACATTTTGAAAATAATTTTTTTATTGTGCAAATTTATGTTGACGATATTGTGTTTGGCTCTTCGGATGAATCACTATGTGAATCATTTGCCAAATGTATGAGTCTTGAATTTGAAATGAGTTTAATGGGTGAATTAACTTTCTTTTTGGGATTATAAATTAAACAACTTAGTGATGGTATATTTCTTAACCAATCTAAATATACATTAGAATTGTTAAAACGATTTAACATGGATAATTCAAAAGCAATAAACACCCCTATGAGTACTGCAACTAAATTAGATATGGATGAAAATGGTGAAAGTTTCGATCAAAAAACATATAGGGGAATGATAGGTAGTCTACTCTATCTCACTATGACTAGACCGGATATTATGTTTAGTGTAGGACTTTGCGCTAGGTTTCAATCTAATCCTAAATTATCTCATCTTAAGAGTGTTAAAAGAATATTTAGGTATTTTAAAGGAACTCCAAATTTAGGATTGTGGTATCCAAAATCTGAAAAATTCGATCTAATAGCTTATGCAGATGCCGATTTTGGCGGATGCAGGATAGATAGAAAAAGTACATCCGGAACATATCAATTTTTAGGACATGCACTTGTTTCTTGGACTTCCAAGAAACAAAATTCAGTTGCACTATCTACGGCGGAAGCCGAATACATTGCTGCAAGTGCATGTTGTGCACAAGTAATTTGGATGAAAAATACATTAGAAGACTTTGGAATTCACTTTGAAAATATTCCCATAAAATGCGATAATACTAGTGCCATATGCCTTACTAAAAATCCAATTCAGCACTCTAGAACTAAGCACATCGACGTTAGGCATCATTTCATACGCAATCATGTTCTTAACAATGATGTTGTTCTAGAATTCATTGACACAAAGCATCAATTAGCAGATATATTTACAAAAGCTTTGAATGAAGACCAATTTGAATTCATCCGAAGGGAATTAGGCATGCTAAATTGTCCCTAAAATGAACTTCACAAAAAGGACTCGTTCTTTTCCCTTCGTTTGTGAATTTGAATTCTTCCTTCTTCTTCAATTCAAAATGATCCATTAAAGTATAAATTATGATCTTGAGGGAAGAAGCTAAACAAAAGGAAGGAAGAAAATTTTTTTTTCTTTTCCTCCGCATGATGCCAGCGGTGGCACCGCTAGATCCGGCGGTTGCACCGACTGGCGCTCAGGCACCAGGCGGTGACACCGACCAGTTTGGCGGTGACACCGACCGAGTCACCCTTTTAACCCGAGGGGTTAGGGCCGGCGGTGACACCGCCCCCAACCCGAAGAAAAACCTCTCAAAAACCCTCTCCCATTCCCTCTAACCCTCATTCTAACTCTTAGAAACATTGGAGAAGGATTCTTGGTGGTCCAAGCTTTCCATCTCTCAACATAATCTCCACAAGGTAACACTTGAAATCCCTCTTTTCTTTTCTCTTTCTCTTGCTTATTTTTCACAGTTTCATCATCATGTTGTCTAGAAAATGGCTCCTAAGAGATCAAAAGGAATAAGGATTGAAGGAGATTCATATAACCATGACCTTTTTAGATCAAAAGAGGTAGCCCTTAGCTTTCCAAAATTTGAAACACGATGTGTCCATAAGGGAAATACGTTGATTTGGATGAACTAGAGGACTTAGAACCCATTAGGTGGTTTGCACACCTAGAAGCTCTACCTCTACTACAAATAGATGAACCAATCTATCCACGGTTAGTGAGATTGTTCTATGCCAACCTATATGAAGACAATGATAGCCTAAGCACTTACATTCTAGGAACACCCATTAGAATATTTGACAGCACCATTTGTGAGCTAATTGGCATAACTGAAAAAGATAGGAGATGCTATTTTAAAGGTAAATGGGACGTCAAAAAAATAGGAGCAACCTATTCCGAAGCCGTGAAAACAATTTTTGCAAATCCAAACCTTGACTTCCTACCCAAGAGCTGTGAACACTTACTGCCTTTCAACTCTAAAATTCTTCATCACATTATCACAAGCATCATATTCCCCAAACAATTTCATCTTGACAAAATAAGTCAAATAGAGATAGGAACCATGTATTGGATTATGACCGGTCAGCATAATTGTTTTGGGTACTTGATTCGCCAACACATGCAGAAAATTATGACTAAAGATACTATATTGTCATATGGGAGGTTAATCACTAGAATTCTTCATGCCTATGACATTTGCATTCCACCCGATGAAGAATCTATTCAAAATGATCGATATAACATAATAAATAAAAACCTGCTGAAAAAACTTAGGTGCACTTTTAGCAATGGCATATGGGTTAGGCAGCCTAGAAGGACGGATCCAATTCCTACACCAATAGAACAACCCGAAACACCAATTCTTATGGGAAATGAATCTCCTCCTCCTAGTCCCTTTGGAGCAGCACCTTCAGCTCCTGTTTCCTCCTCTGAAGATATCATCATGGCGGAGCTATCTCAGATCAAATCACAGCAAGAACAAATTCAGAATCAACAAGTTGAAATTTTGAAGACACTACGACAGATGAATGAAAAAATAGATATCATGTATCAGCACTGTGGATTACCTCCTAAGGATTAAATTGATGTATCTTTTTATTCTGTTCTGTTTGCTTTTAAAAACAAGTTCAAGTTTGTCATCGATTGAACGATAACTGATCTTTCCTTTTAGATAACTACTGTCTTAATCTGCATAGATGATGATGTCTTTTGGATAAACTATTTCTGGCAAATTTGAATGATGAACTTTGATAAATGCTAAACCTTTTTCTATGATCATCAATTAGCTGGCTTGTCTCTTTTTGTTGATGATAAAGGGGGAGAAGTGATGACTTACACCAGAACGATAGCATGACTAATATGAATTACAAAAACTTGTGTGATATGAATGTCTTATATGACTTGCAAATCCTTGAAAATATCACAAGATTGATATCATGAAATTTATATTGAAAATCTTTATCTTCTGTGTGATATGAATATCTTATATGACTTGCAAATCCTTGAAAATATCACAAGATTGATATCATGAAATTTATATTGAAAATCTTTATCTTCTGTCATAGCAAAATTCGTCCCGTATCAATTAACTTATGATTTTCATCGAAGTTTCGTACTTACTATTGTTTAATGAGGATAACGATAAGTTCTACGATTAGAACTTATCAGGTTATGCTTGAATCCAATGGGATGGAATTCAAATGTTTTTTATCTTCTCATAATATGGCATATAGATAGGGGGAGTTATGTTTAACTCCGTCATCAATTGATTGTCATCATCAAAAAGGGGGAGATTGTTGAATCTCGGATTTTGATGATATAATCAATTGGTGGGTTAATTGATCTAATCCATATTATTGAGTTAAGTGTGCAGGATTAACTATGATAACCAGAAAACATAAAGCAAGGATACCGGAGTCGAGCTCGATGGACATTTAAGAGACCGAAGAATCATCGGAGATGCTGCCGGAACCATCCGAGAAGAAATCGGGAACGTGTCGGAAGTTCGCCGAAGAAATCGTCGGAGGCTCACGGAGATCACCAAGAAGGCTCGGCTACTCGTTAAAGTCATCACAAAGATTGGGAGCTTGCAGGGAGTCCGTCGGAAGAAGTTCGTCGGAAAGCTCGCCGGAACAAGACTCGACGTTCGCGGTTAAAAAAAACTTGCTTAGGATGTTATTTTTGTGTTATGTAGTTCACCTATAATTAGGATTAGGATTAAGAGATAATCCTATATCCTGGTTAGGGGCCAATTGGGCCCAAAGTCAGATTTGGTTTGGGCTAAAATTAAGCCAAACAAATGAATTGGAGAGCCAGGCGGTGGCACCGCCTGGCTGGGCGGTGACACCTCCTTGGCTGGGCGGTTGCACCGTCCAGCACCCGAGCGCTGGGCGGTGGCACCGCCTGGCTGGGCGGTGGAACCTCCAGCACCAGGAACCCTAAGAGAATTCAAATTTTGGAGCCCAAAATTTGAATCCTCTTGAGGCCTATAAATACCCCTCAAATCTCAGCTGAGGTTACAACTTTTGAGAAGCATTTTGATTGAGAGAAAAGTCTTAGAAAGTCTTAGCAAGTCTTGTTTTCAATTTGCTAGAGAGTTCTCCTCCTTCTTTCTTATTGAAAATTTGTAAGAGGTTGAGCTGCTTGTAAAAGGTTGTAAGAGGGGTGTTTACCCTTCCATTTCAAGAGACTTGCTAGTGGAAGGTGGGAGCCTCATCGAAGGGGGGCCTCGCAAGTGGAGTAGGTCATTTGACCGAACCACTCTAAAAATCGGCGTAATCTCTGGTTTGCTTTTTATTATTGTCATTTACATTACTGCAAATCTTCTTACTGCTTTAGTTCCTTATTACTCTTGCTGCGCAACTTTAAGAATACGCCTTCAAGTTAAATTTCTCAAGTTTCGTTCTTAACGTATGAAAGATTTTGATTAAAATCGAACTTTTAATCCGCTGCACTAATTCACCCCCCCTCTTAGTGCCGCTCCGATCCTAACAGGTGCTACCTCCTGGCTTGGGTGGTTGCACCTCCCGCCAGAAATCAAGGTCCGAATGGGTTGATCCATTCGGCCCAATTTGGGTTTTTCAGGGGCCCAATTGCCCCAAGATTAAGTTAATGGGATCACCTCCCATTTCCAACTTAATCATTGTGCTAACTACGATTTTTCCTAAGACATTTACTACGACTTGCTCCGGTGCATCAATCACTTCTTCTGGCGAGCTTCCGGCGAACTTCCATCGATCATCTGATGAACCCTCGGTGATGCTACTGCGGACTTCCGGCAAACTCTAGGACTTGCGACGATCCACTTGGCGAGTTCCGACAAGCTTCTTTGGCAAGCTCATGGACTTCTCGGATTTGTTCCCGCAGAACCTCCGACGACTGTCCGAACTTCCGTCGAACTCTCGAACTCCCAACGTGATCATTGTCTTGACTCCGGCGCAACTCCTACTGCATGTCTTTCTTCCATCGTAGTTAATCCTGCACACTTAAAACAAAACTTCGATCGAGACAATTAATCCTAAGCAATTAACCAAGTTGTCCGGCATGTCATTGGTCCCTCGACGCTTCGTCCGATTCTTCGGCGCATCGTCCTCTCCTGCAGCCTATTGCCCAATCGGCCAGTTGACTCCGCAACTCCGATATCCTTGGCACAATACCCGCTCTTCTTGGCCTGATGCCCGAGTCCACGGCCCAAAGCCTTCTGTCGATACGTTGACCAATCCACCGGCCCGACGTCCAATCTTCTGACATGTTCCTCCGGCACAACATGATTTTCCTGCTTTAATTATCTCATCCTGATCGAAGCATCCTGCGTCACTCAAAACACAGATTAAATCATAAACATATATCAAGTAGTTTCATCATCAAAATATGAGATTCAACAGTACTAGGCCACTACGCCGTAGTCCCCAGACGATACAGGGGAATCCAATCCATTGGACCTGTCTGTCCTCAGTTACCGTGTATCTATAGTCCCTCATCCATCTAATATCCCAAAGACCGTATATCGAGCATGGTGTTGTCAGACCCATACGGTTTCTACTCGAGTCTAGCTCTAATCGGATTCTCCCGGAGAATTATTTCTCTCTCAACCCGAATGACCCTGGCCAGGGATTTGTCTGAGCAAGAACACATGGGATATTCCTCTCATGACGCCGAGAGTGGATGATCCTCTATCGACACTCAATAGCCCTCGTAAGGTCGACTACCACTCCCATTGACCAGCTGTACTAGATCTGGGACAGCCAAACCTATAAGTCTGGTATCAAAGAGTGGAGCACTCATACAGGACATCCTCGGTATCTCAAGTCTAAGGACCAGATATACCACTAGGACTACGGAATCGTTGTCTAACAATAAGGCATCATCAACCATCCAGCATTCCGTAAGCAGATCAATCAGTGAACTCATTCTCCAATGAGCACTTGTACTGTATCCCTAGTGTCCCTACATGAGCAGTTATGAGACCAGCTGCATCCATCATATGGACGGGTATACAACACACCAGTCTGTCCGGTTATCACGATGTCCCTCTCGTGTAACCTATGACCGGGATTATTTAGGATATGTGTTTAAAGGTGAATCGATCTCATTATCATGATCTCATCACAATCCGATTCCCATTGCACAAATCCAAGGACATCACAATATATATATGCATATATGCAATAGTTATAAAGTGATATACGCCAAAATATAATACGTAAAAAGATTCTGTATCAAGTCACACGTGCCATCACTCACGTGATTGGCTTGCTGGGCACCTATGACTAGCACCGCCTACACTATTTCAGCTCACTGGTTGGGCTCCAAACTTGGCCCAAACCAGTCTGAACTCGGGCCCAATTGGCCACTACTTGAGTTATAGGATTAACACCTAATCCTAACC
This sequence comes from Musa acuminata AAA Group, assembly GCF_036884655.1. Classification (NCBI taxonomy): domain Eukaryota; kingdom Viridiplantae; phylum Streptophyta; class Magnoliopsida; order Zingiberales; family Musaceae; genus Musa; species Musa acuminata. The sequence goes on from NC_088349.1 coordinate 20,208,341, forward strand.
CTAATTAATGTGCTAACTACAAATTTAAAGACATTTTCTAAGCTATTACAAAGTCCGTAAGTCAAGACTTTTTCCGGTGAGCTTCCGGTGAACTTCCGACGGTCTTCCGACGAACTCTCGGTAACTATTCTACGGACTCCCGGCAAGCTCTTAGACTTCACGATTTGATCTTGGCGAGTTCCAATGAGCTTCTTCGGCAAGCTCCGCTCTTTCTCGGAGAGCTCTGCGAACTTCCAACGAACCTTCCGGCGAGCTTCCGAAAAACCCTTCGGCAACCTCCCTACTCATTCTCGGCTAGTTCCGGCAGTATTCCCGACGAACCTTCGGACTTTCGTCGAACTCTCGAACTCATAACAAATCCTTCGCGCTTGACTCCGACACTTTGTTTTGCTTTATGTCTTCATCGTTATCATAGTTAATCCTGCACACACAAGCCAAAACTCTACTCCGATCTAGACAATTATTACAACGCGAATTGACATTCTATTGCCTGGCACATCATTAGTTGGCGCTTCGTCCGATTCTTCAGCACATCATCCTCTCTTACGGCTTGTTGCCCAATCGGTGGTTGACCTCCATAACCCTGAAATCCTTGGCGCAATTCCGCTCTTGGCCCGATGCCCGATGTCCGAAGCCTTCTACCATCCAATATCCTAACATGATCTCCTCCGGCGCAACGTCAATTCCTCCTGCGTTAACTGTCTAATCCTGATCGAGTAAACCTGCATCACTCAAAATGCAGTTAAACATCTAAACACAATCAATTAGTTTCATCATCAAAATCCGAGATTCAACAATCTCCCCCTTTTTTATGATGACAACTAATTGATGACTAACGGAGTTAACCTTTACTTCCCAGAGTTTAACCAGACAACCCCTATCAATATGCCATTGATAGAACACTTGGATTATCCCAAATCCAAGTAACATTCATCACATATTGTGAAAAATATTTAAACCATCATGCAAATATATATAAATTATTCAATTAAATGCATGAAGTCATCAATATACTTCTTCCCCTATGTCATCAACAAAAAGGAGAAGTAGCTCTAGCTATTTTAAAAGATATTCAAGTTTTTGTAACATGAAGCTAGATTTTCAGCACAACATATAAGCACAAAAGCATAGTAAGATTCTTAAGTTCAATTATGGCAATTCAACACTTGCTTCTTGTGCAAGATTGCACTTTGCTTTTCTTTGCATATTCTAACTAGCAAAAGCTTTATCCCCTTTGTTTTTGCCGAAAAAAAGGGAAGAGTACAAGCTAGCCAGCATTTGCCTTGAGCTAGCAATCTTTCTCCCCCTATGTCATTGCCGAAAAGAAGGAGAGGAACCAATGATTTAGACTTTTACATAAATTATGAATTTGCATCAATCAATATTTCAATCATCACATGATATATACAAGACAAAAATGCAAAGAAATCATGTCATGAAAGACATCAATTGTTAAACATGATATGATAATAGTCTCAAAATTTTCAATTTGCGATACATGTGATACATTGCGGATACTAAAAAATTTAATGCGATGCTTTTAAGGATATCAACCTATTTTTGATACAAAGCATGGCAAGAGCAATTATATTGCAAGTTTTCTAAGTTTTGCATTTTTTGCTTCTTTCGAGATAGCAATTCTTTGCTTCTCTATAAGCTAGCAACTTTTACGATAGCAAATACAAGATAGCTTTCTCGTTGAAGTGTATAAGCTATCGATTCTTGCTTCCTATTGTAATGTGTAGGTTGCAAGTCTTGCTTCTTAAGATAGACAAGATAGTGATGTTCAAGAAGACAACTTTTGCTTCTTGAAATAAGCAAGTTAGCAATCTTTGTTACTTAAGATAGGTAAGCTAGCAATCAAGTTTTTGCATCTTCTTGACTTGTGCAAGCTAGCTATCTCCCCCTTTGTCATTGTCAAGAAGAAGGAAAGACCCTTTACATCAATTATGACAAAGGTAAGTATCAATCTTATTTGTGTATCATCATATTTTCAAATTAGAATATGCACATTTTCAAAAACCTTATATTTATTCATGCACGATATTGAATAAATCGATCAACATTATGAGGATATCATACATGATAATTAAATTTTTAACTATTTGTCAATATTTTGATCATGATACCAAACATTCATCATTTAGAGTATTCATGATACAAAACATTAAATCAATATTTATAATACATTATTTTAGCAACAACTCATAGTATTTTAAATCATGATTTACATCATATGTAATACATCACATCACAATTAGAAGGCACAAGTATTGCATACATTATTGCAAATCATAAATGTTTCATATCATGATGGTATCAATTTGTCAAATTATATCCTACCATGCATGATCAAAACTTCTCCCCATTTGTATTTCATGCATAATTTCACTTCATCACATTAGGAGTATCAAGAGGAATTAATTGGGTGATGAGATAAATATTTCACGAATACATGGAATTGTATAAAAAATCATATCATAAGTGTTTTATACATTCATATCATCACATGAAGGAATATAAACAAAAATTAGTGATGAGATATTACTTCATGAATACAATAAAATTCATATATCATATTATGGTTTATTAGAATTAGTCTTCCTTTTGGTAAATAGCAAAAAGAATAGTAGGAGAGCAAGATCTCAATTCATGCACATCAAATATTCAATCATCAAAATCATGATTCATCTAGAAAATTCTCCTCTTTAAATATTCAAAGAGAGAATCATGATGAACATTCTTGGTTTACATAAAGTTTCAAAACATAATTATCAAGAATGTGATTTCGATAAAAATTTATTCAAATTTAAATCATCAAAATCATTATCAAAATCCAAGAGATTCACAAAGATGATACAAATGGATTCATCAAAATCAATAAGATTGAGCAAAATAATTTTCAAGAATGTTTTCCTCTTTTCGATTGTTTCAAAACATATGATTTTGTTTCATTTATGCCAAATAAAAACATGTATCATGTTTAAAACCGAAAGAGTAAGATTTATTTCAACAAAGATCAATAAGGTACTTTCATTATGGTAAAAATCAATAATCCATAAATCGTAAGATTCATTATGCATAATTCGAAATTTATTAAGCATGATCAATATGCATGACACTAAAACATGGTTTCAAAATGTTTCAAAATTTATTACACAATTTCATCATTATGCATCATTATATATAACTTTACAATATCATGCATAAAATCATCAAATCATAGTATTAAAATATTAATATTTTCATTACAACTTTATGCATCATTAAGTATACAATTGTCAAGCATGACACTTCACTATTTCATATAAGCATGCCTATTTCATTTATGTCAAATCAAAACATACATCATTTTTTTTAAAGCCACTTTTATGTCAAATCAAAAAATACATCATTAAGTATAATCATTATGCATTACTTCAAATCAAACATAATTTCATTTAATCAAAATTGAATAACTTCAAGACCAATAAATCATTATGTATAACAATCATTAAGTATGATACAAACTTTTCAAAACGTTTATCATGATAAGGCATATAAGCCAAAGAAACTATTAAATATAAAGCATATTCATCAATGATGGTTTCATTGGGCATAAGGCATTTTCAAACAAAATCATTTTGTTATTTGTTGTAGTCATACATTTTTCTTTTTAGGTGAATCTATCTTTTCATGCTTAAATTTTTTAATTTTTCAAAGATGCTAAAAAGAAAAACATGATATAATTTTTGAAAAACAATTTTTTATTTCCTATTCCTACTATCTAAATTAAGCACGCATGAAAAACATCAAGTAATTTCAAAATAATTCAAGAGAGTTGAGTTACTTACCTTATAGTCGAAGCCCGTCAAAGCCCAATTCGCCGTTTCACCTTTGGAAGTTCTTGATTCATCCTTGGGTGCCTTCATTTCCTTTGGCCTCTTCCTCCGTTCAAGTTCATTGTTTATTTTAGATTTTTGTTTAATGAACTTAGTAAGAGTTAGTGTTCGAAGTTCAAGTTCATCATTGTCCTCATCACTTGAGTCATCGCTCAAGTGGTATTCATTTGTCTGGAGTTCCAAATCCTTCCTATTCTTTGGAAGGTGGTTCAAGTGTTGATTGTGTTCATCATGTGCATTGCGCACCATTTCATACGTCATCAATGAGCCGATAAGTTCTTCAAGTGGAAAAATATTTAAATCTTTTGTTTCTTATATTGCCGTTACTTTTGATTCCCAAGCTTTAGAAAGTGATCGTAAAACTTTACTAACAAGTTCAAAATTCGAGAAACATTTGCCAAGAGCTTGTAAACCATTGACGACATCCGTAAAACGGGTGTACATGTCAACAATGGTTTCGCTCGGCTTAATTCAAAAAAGCTCGAAATCATGCATTAAAATGTTGATTTTCGAATCTTTAACTCTAGAAGTGCCTTCGTATGTGATTTCAAGAGTGTGCCATATGTCGAAAGTCGTTTCGCACAAAGAAACCCGATTGAACTCATTTTTGTCCAAAGAGCAAAATAAGGCATTCATAGCCTTTGCGTTTCAAGAAAAATACTTCTTCTCCAAATCCGACCATTCGTTCATCAATTTAGAGGGAAGTTGAAAACCGTTTTCAATGATATTCCATAAATCAAAATTCATAGAAATCAAGAAAACTCTCTTTCGAGTTTTCCAATAAGTGTAGTCCAATCCGTTAAACAACGGTGGACGAACAACCGATAAGCCCTCTTGAAAGCCATGAAGAGCCATTTCTCTCGGGTGTAAATCCGAAATGAGAAATACTGGGCTCTGATACCAATTGTTAGGATCGGAGCGGCACTAAGAGGGGGGGGTGAATTAGTGCAGCGGATTAAAACGTCGGTTTTGACAAATCTTTCGTACGATAAAAATCGAACTCGGAAGTGCTTAACTTGAAAGTGTATTCATAAAGTTGTGCAGCAAAGGTAATGAGGAAATAAAGCACGTAAGAAGGTTTGCAGTAATGTAAATAGTAATAATGAAATGCAAACCAGAAATCATGCGATTTTAAAGTGGTTCGGTCAAATGACCTACATCCACTTGCGAGGCCCTCTTCGATGAGGCTCCCACCTTCCACTAGCATATCTACTGAAGGGGAAGGGCAAATACCCCTCTTACAACTTTTTACAAGCGGTTCATACTCTTATAAATTTTTAGCAAGAAAGAAGGAGGTGAACACTCTAGCAAATTGAAAACAAGACTTGCTAAGACTTTTCTAAGACTTTTCTCTTAATCAATTGCTTCTCAAAACGTTGTGTTCTCAGTTGAGAATTGAGGGGTATTTATAGGCCTCAAGAGGATTCAAATTTGGGCTCCAAAATTTGAATTCTCTTTGGTTCCCGATACTGGCGGTGCCACCGCCTGTCAGTGGCGGTGCCACCGCCTATCAGTGTCTGACACTGATAGTGTACTGGCGGTGCCACCGCTTGGCTCTCGAGTGTTGGGCGGTGCCACCGCCCAGCCAAGCGGTGACACCGCTTGGTTCTCAGGTTCTAGGCGGTGCCACCGCCTAATCTGGCAGTGCCACTGCCTACACTATTTCAGCTCACTGGTTGGGCTCCAAACTTGGCCCAAACTAGTCCGAACTTGGGCCCAATTGGCCCCTACTTGAGTTATAGGATTAACACCTAATCCTAACCCTAATTAACATGCTAACTACGAATTTAAAGATATTTTCTAAGCTATTACAAAGTCCGCAAGTCAAGACTTTTTCCGGCGAGCTTTCGGTGAACTTCCGACGATCTTCCGACGAACTCTCGGAAACCATTCTACGGACTCCCGGCAAGCTCCTAGACTTTACAATTTGATCTTGGCGAGTTCCAATAAGCTTCTTCGGCAAGCTCCGATCTTTCTCGGCGAGCTCCGCAAACTTCCAACAAACCTTCCGGTGAGCTTCCGAAAAATCCTTCAGCAACCTCCCTACTCATTCTCGGCTAGTTCCGGCAGCATTCCCGATGAACCTTCAGACTTTCGTCAAACTCTCGAACTCACAACAGATCCTTCGCGCTTGACTCCGACACTTTGTTTCGCTTTATGTCTTCATCGTTATCGTAGTTAATCCTACACACACAAGCCAAAACTCTGCTCCGATCTAGACAATTATTACAACGCGAATTGACATTCTGTTGCCCGGCACATCATTGGTTGGCGCTTCGTCCGATTCTTCAGCGCATCATCCTCTCTTGCGGCTTGTTGCCCAATCGGCGGTTGACCTCCGTAACCCCGATATCCTTGGCGCAATTCCGCTCTTGGCCCGATGCCCGATGTCCGAATCCTTCTGTCATCCAATATCCTAACGTGATCTCCTCCGGCGCAACGTCAATTCCTCCTGCGTTAACTGTCTAATCCTGATCGAGTAAACCTGCATCACTCAAAATGCAGTTAAACATCTAAACACAATCAATTATTTTTATCATCGAAATCCGAGATTCAACAAGTTGGAGTTTAACGTAAGAGAAACTATCAATAAAACCTAAAATTAAGACAATGATGGTAAAAATTGTTCAATCTCAGATTTTGATGATGAATCCAATTGATAGCGTTTATGATTTAATTTATGTTTTGAGTGACGCAGGACTAACTTCAATCAGGGAAGATAAATCGATTAAAGTAGTAGAATCAAATGTTGGGCTGGAATAGAATATGTTAGAAGATTAGATGTCGGACCAGAGGAAGGTCGACATGTTGGCATAAGGCTTCATGCAATGAATTCGGGCATCGGGCTAGAAGGATCGGACATTGCACCAAGGAGATCGGGTGTTGCAGAGGTCAACATGCCGATTAGGCAATACACCGCAAGAGAGGACAATGCACCGAAGGTTCGAATGAAGCGCCGAATGAACCAATACATGTCAGACAACTTAGTATTCTTGCTTGTAATAATTTGTCTAGATCAAAGTAGTTTAGAGAGCTAATTGAGTTAGTTTCGGGTGTAATCATGCCAACTCAATTAGGGGCCAACTAGGCCTGAATTAGGGCTATTTTGGGCCAAGAGAAAGGACCATTCAATGACCCAAAAGTTGGGTCAGGTGGTGGCACTACCAGTGGCTTAGTATCCGAGACAGTCTTTAAGACTGTGTCAGGTACCTCTAGACTGGGCAGTGGTACCGCCTAGTGTTAGGTAGTGCGATCGCCCAAATATAGTCTACCAAACTGTGTCAAGTGATGGTATCACCAAACTGGGCAATGGTTGTAACACCACTCATTTCCGAATGTTCGTATAAATTTCTGGTGATAACGTAAGCATCTATTTTAATTGACAAAAGAAATAGAGTATGAATCAGAGGTAACTTATTTGTAAGATTTGGGAGATCTGTTCAAAAAAAAAAAAAAGAGAAAAGAAAGAATCTGAGGACCTATATGTAAACCCTAAGGACCAAATCGTGAATATGATAAAAACAAGGACTAAACTGCAAAATGCACCAAATGACAAATTCCACCGCTTAAGCCTCTCTGCCTTCGTTCTTAAGGAAGCAGAGGAGGCAGCTCGTGGGTGATCAGGGAAAGAAAGAAAGAAAGAAGAAGAAGAAGAAGAAGAAGAAGAAGAAGAAGAAGAAGAAGAAGAAGAGAAAGAAAATTGGGGCTTTTAGGGTTCTTGCTTTAATCTTGTCATTTCGGGTCAAAATTTCCAAAGGCAAGTGTTCTAACCCCATCCTACAGCAGTATTAGACTCTGTTTTTATGTTGATTCAAAATAAATTGGAAGATTTCTATTTAGAAACTGATATGTCTCTCCTTGGACATAAAACCATGAATTCTGAAAGTTTTTTTTCGGTAAACTGACCCCTAAGCACTGTTTCAGCTATAAGTTTTAGTACAGAATGAGGATTTAGGCAGGAACTATTTTTGTTTGAAATTAGACTCATATATATTTCTTTTGACACTGATTTTGTAGATTTTGGACACCGAATACTTACCCAAAAATTTGTTTCAAAAGAGCCTATAGACGCTGTAAAACAGAGTTCAAGATTTCTGACCTTTCGATACTAACACGCCTATAACTCCCTGTTGAAAATTCTGGTTTATACCAAACTGATTTTATTTGAAACTAGACTTGAAATTCTCTCTTTTGACATAAGTTTGAAAATTTTGGAGTTCAATTGCCCACCCTATCGTCTGTTGAATCCGACCTTATAAATTCTGCAAAACAGTGATTGTGATTTTGACGTTGTGTTACCAAATCAGAGGTAACTCTGTGTTGGGAGCCCTGTTTCATATGAAATCTGTTTCATCCGAATATAGATTGATATATGGTTCGACCATAGCCTTCTTATGGGTATTGGAGCATAATTTTTATTCTGAAATATTTGTTTGATGTGCCATTGGAATTCTGTTCGAAATCGAGCTTTGGTCGATTTCGCGTATTCTGTTCCATTTCCTTTGGATACTTGAATTCGCCTAATCTTCTTATTGGAATTGAGCTGATTATGATTGTTTGGAATCCCTGTACACTCTTGCTTTCATTTCTTTCCTAAAATGAATACTTTTGTGAGAGATTTGTTCCTTGCATCACATTGCTTTTGAAAAGGCACATGTACGTTTGGTTGTTCCGCGTGTGCTTCCGTTATATGCTACTTATTGTTGAAACTGCCTTCTTGTACTCTGGTGTGTGGGATTGTCTGGACCTTTGCCAGCAATGGTAAAGGGTATGCGCTGATTTACCCGCTTTGTGGGGTCCCGCTTTGTGGGATATTCTGGTATGCGCTTATTTGCCCGCTTTGTGGGGTCCCGCTTTGTGGGATATTCTGGTATGCGCTTATTTGCCCGCTTTGTGGGGTCCTGCTTTGTGGGATATTGCTTAGAGCCTGCGATGCTCTGCCGGCCCCCTTTGACTTCACCTAGACGTGGGTGGATGGAGCTCCCAGACGTGGGAGACTTTTGTCAGGTGGTCATTCAGAAATGGATGAATCACATTCTGACTGAGATCCCACTACACCCTCTATATGTTTGATATGACATCCAGAGTTTTGGTGAGTTATTTCTGTTCGTGCTCTGGATAGTTATGATATGATTGCAACGTCAAGGACGACTTTTGAGCTTCTGTACGTCATATGAGTTTGATATGCTCTGAAATGCTTCATTCACTGCTGATTTTGCTTCGTAATGTTCCCTATGTCGTTGATGTGATTTGGAACATTTTATATGCCATTGATAAGCTCCGATATGTCTCCTTTGTTTCTGATATGCTCCAATTACTCTATGCCCCATCTGTCAGGAACCAAATATGTATGATTAAAAAGGACAATTATGATTCTGCTCCTAATGATATTATGTATACGAAATCGTATATTCTGCTTTGTGTTTGAAACTGCATCTCTTTGGAAATTGTACTATTTTGATATGGATATGTTAGTCACTTGCTGAGCTCTTTATGCTCACCCCATTTGTTGATAAATTTTTCAGGATAGCGTATCGCTTGCTTAAATGTTAAGAATGGGCTGAGGCAGTGGAAAGTTTAGAAGACGTTGGGCAGAACTTTTGTTAGCATATATGTAGTTGTGTATAAGCTACGTTGCATCTAATGAAATGTGACTATGAATCTAAACCTGTGGATTTTGTGTAAGTTAAAGGATCCCTCATGTATAGGGTTTTGGAATGTTAAATTAAATTCGTGTAATGATATGAACTTATGGTAAATCGATGATTGTGGTGACTGCATAGATTTCCCCACTTGTGGATTTACATTGTGGTTTTTATTTTGATGAGTTGAGTTCAGATTGTATAAATTATCGAGTGATGTGTGCTATGTTTATGAATTGCACAGGGTTATGAATTGATAGATTATAGAAGTGAAATTTTTGATTTGAATGTTTTCTTAGTGACCTCAAATGTGTGTTTGGATCCTGGGTTAGTTGTGGCGAAAAAATTTAAAATATCATGGATATTTTTAGGGGCGTGACAGAGGTGGTATCAGAGCATGGTTTGAGGATCACTGGAATATTTGATATGTTGACGTGCAAAATATATTGAGGTCTAGTGAACTACAGTGATTGGTGAAAATTTTCTTTGATGTATTTTAGGAATCTAGGATGACGATGACATTTAGTCCTCCTACTTCATCTGATTTTGATTAATTAAGTGGGATGAAAGGGTAATCGGGGATATTGAATCAGAGTGGCGCAGCGGAAGCATGGTGGACCTAATTTCATTGGTGGTAGAAAAATAGATGATGCAAACAGAGAAGATATTTGATGTACAAAATTGTTCTGATGATCGAAAGATTTCTTTTGCTGCCTTATATTGGAAGTAGAGGCTGATCATTAATGAGAACAATGAAAAGAATTTTTGGAGATCAGTGAGAAGAATGATAAGGACAAGTTTACCAATAAGAATGTGATTGGAAATGAATCAGAAAGTGATAACAAGAGGGTCAAGACATTTGGATTTGAAATGGGAAGTCACCGCAAAAGACTCAATCATGTGTGAATTATAAGTTAAATTATGAAACAAATTTGTGTTTCAGGTGACTGGAGTCTATTTTGCTTGCGGAAAGTTGGATCATGAAATAAAAGACCGCCATTTGAACAATAAGAAAGAGTCACTGCCTCATAAATCATCAGCCCATGTCAGAGTGTATGCTATCACTGAATATGATTCTAAAACTTCTGAATTAGTGATCAAAGGTATTATACATGTTTATGAAAGAATGCAAATATTTGTTTGACCATGGGTCCTATCTACGATTTGATTCGTAACATGTTGCCTATCACTTGGGTATTCAACCTAGACCACTGTATTATGTGATATATGTAAGTACAATCAATGGAGATTCTTTGATAACGAACTTGAATCTGGTCCTCTTGTCTGATTTTTGTTGGAGAACTTGAACTTTTGCTGATTTAGTTCTCCTAGAGATTTGGAGTTATGATATTATACTTGGTATGGATTGGCTATCTTCTTATCATACCAGTATGGATTAGTATATAACAAATGATCACTTTTTGCATATTTGATCAGCCGATCTTTTATTTTGAGAGTATTGGACATTATTTATCTCCTTGCCTAATGTATCCCAGGATGACTTGTTTGGATTACCTCCAAATATGATTTTGCTTTTGATTTGGTCCTTGGGACAATCCCAATATCTAAGCCTCTCTACAGAAAGATATCATTTGAGTAAGTGGAATTGGAAAAGCAACTACAAGAATTATTAAATGAGGATTTTATTTAGCTTAATATTTCATCATGGGGTGCTCCGGTGTTAGTTAAAAAGATGGAGGGAATATTGAGATTTTGTATTGATTATGGACAGTTGAATCAGGTGACCATAAGAAACGAGTATTTTTTGAAGTAACGACTTACCTGATCAAATGCAGGGTGCACAAGTATTCTCTAAGATTGACCTGAGGTCAGGTTACTATCAGCTAAAGATCAAGGAGGAGGATATTTCAAAAACAGCTTTCAGAACTCGATATGGTCATTATGAATTCTTGGTGATGCCGTTTGGTTTGACAAATGCCCCTGCAGCTTTTATGGAACTAATGAATAGGATATTTCAACCGCTCTTGGATATCTGTGTAATTGTATTTATTGATGACATATTGGTGTATTCAAAGAGTAACCAGGAGCATGAGGAACACTTGAGTGATGTGTTGTCCATACTAAGAGAAAAGAAGTTGTATGCGAAGTTCAGCAAATGTGAATTTTGGTTGAATGAAGTTGCTTTCTTAGGCCATGTGATTTCAGGGAAGGGTATATCTGTTGATCCAAGGAAAATAGAAGCTGTAGTTGAATGGGAAGTACCAACAAATGTAACAGAGGTTAGAAGTTTCTTGGGCATGGCAGGTTATTACAGGAGATTTGTGGAAGGATTTTCTCGAATTGCTCAACCTCTCACCAAACTCACTAAGAAGAATATGAAATTTGTATGGGGCGATGATTGTGAGCAAAGCTTTCAAGAGTTAAAAAGAAGATTGACTAGTGCCCCTATTCTCACTATTCCAAGTGGTAGTGAGGGATTTGTAGTTTATACTGATGCTTCAAGAAAGGGCTTAGGATGTGTTTTGATGCAGGAAGGGAGAGTAATTGCTTATGCTTCTAGGCAACTTAAGGGTTATGAATTGAATTATCCAACTCATGATTTGGAATTAGCAGCAATCATTTTTGCTCTAAAGATTTGGAGACATTATTTGTATGGTCGACAGTTTGAAATCTTTACTGATCATAAGAGTCTAAAATATATTTTCACTCAGAAAGAGCTAAACATGAGGTAGCGAAGATGGATAGAACTTCTGAAGGATTACGATTGTGCCATCCGTTATCACCCGGGCAAGGCCAATGTGGTAGCTGATGCACTTAGTAGGAAATCTACAAGTTTTATGGCTAGTCTGGTCGTGAAGCAATGGAAGTTATTAGAAGAAAATTCTGATTTGAAAACTTTGAGGAAAGAGCAAGACTCGATGATATTGATGGCCTCCATTCAAGTGCAATCTGATCTTATTCAACAAATTAAGAAAGGACAATTACGAGATCCATATTTAATCTACTTGAGGAATGAAGTAGAAAAAGAATTGAAGCCACAATTTCAAGTTTCAAAGGATGGCCTATTGAGATTTGGGGAGAGAGTATGTGTACCAAATGAACCGGATATCAAGAATCAAATCCTAAAGGAGAGTCATACTTCGAAGTACACCATACATCCTGGGAGCACTAAGATGTATAGAGATCTTCAAAGTCATTATTGGTGGGAAGGTATGAAGAAGGAAATTGCAATGTATGTTTCAAAATGTTTGACTTGTCAGCAAATCAAAGTAGAACACCAAAGACCTGGAGGGTTGCTGCAACCTTTAGTTATACCTGAATGGAAATGGGAATGTATTACTATGGATTTTGTTTCAGGACTACCCAGAACCTCGAGGAAGCATGATGCTATTTGGGTTATCATTGATAGGTTAACAAAATCTGCACATTTCCTTCCGATTAATATGACTTATTCGCTTGATAGACTTGCAGATTTATATGTTAATGAAATAGTAAGACTTCATGGTATTCCAAAGGAGATCATCTCTGATAGAGACTCCAGATTTCTCTCTAGATTCTGGAGAAGATTACAGGAATCTATGGGCACTAAAGTTAAGTTTAGCACTGCATATCATCCTCAGACCGATGGTCAGTCAGAAAGAACAATTCAAACACTTGAGGATTTGCTTAGAGCCTATGTTATGGATTGGAAAGGTGAATGGGATAAGAATATTTCACATGTTGAGTTCACGTATAACAATAATTATCATTCAAGTATTCAGATGGCTCCTTATGAAGCTTTATATGGGCGAAAGTGCATAACACCTATATGTTGGGAGGAAGTTGGGGACAGAAAGTTGTTAGCACCGGACCAGGTACAAGAAACTACCGAGAAAATTCAAGTTATAAGGAAAAGGTTAAAAGCTGCTCAAAGTCGTCAAAAGAGTTATGCTGATAATAGGAGACGAGATAATGAGTTTGAAATCGGAGATTTTGTATTCTTAAAAGTCTCCCCTTCCAAAGGCATTATAAGGTTTGGGAAGAAAGGAAAGTTAAGCCCAAGATTTATTGGACCTTTTGAGGTTCTTGAGAGGGTTGGTTCTGTCGCTTACAGGATTGCCTTACCACCAGCATTGAGCCATGTCCATGATATATTTCATGTCTCGATGATTAGAAAGTATATGTATGACCCTTCTCACATCATTAAGTATGAGCTGGTGGAGTTCGATAAAGATTTATCCTATGTGGAAGAGCCTATTCAGATTATTGATAAGAAAGAAAAAGTCCTAAGGAATCGGGTCATCCCACTGGTTCAAGTAAATTGGAGACATCGTTCTGGAGAAGAGACAACTTGGGAGCTAGAAGAGGAAATGAAAAAGGTGTATCCTCGTCTTTTCATCGAATAGAGGTACGATAAATTTAGAGGACTAAATTTTTCTTTTAAGGGGGGGAGAGTGTAACACCACTCATTTCCGAATGTTCGTATAAATTTCTGGTGATAACGTAAGCATCTATTTTAATTGACAAAAGAAATAGAGTATGAATCAGAGGTAACTTATTTGTAAGATTTGGGAGATCTGTTCAAAAAAAAAAAAAAGAGAAAAGAAAGAATCTGAGGACCTATATGTAAACCCTAAGGACCAAATCGTGAATATGATAAAAATAAGGACTAAACTGCAAAATGTACCAAATGACAAATTCCACCGCTTAAGCCTCTCTGCCTTCGTTCTTAAGGAAGCAGAGGAGGCAGCTCGTGGGTGATCAGGGAAAGAAAGAAAGAAAGAAGAAGAAGAAGAAGAAGAAGAAGAAGAAGAAGAAGAAGAGAAAGAAAATTGGGGCTTTTAGGGTTCTTGCTTTAATCTTGTCATTTCGGGTCAAAATTTCCAAAGGCAAGTGTTCTAACCCCATCCTACAGCAGTATTAGACTCTGTTTTTATGTTGATTCAAAATAAATTGGAAGATTTCTATTTAGAAACTGATATGTCTCTCCTTGGACATAAAACCATGAATTCTGAAAGTTTTTTTTCGGTAAACTGACCCCTAAGCACTGTTTCAGCTATAAGTTTTAGTACAGAATGAGGATTCAGGCAGGAACTATTTTTGTTTGAAATTAAACTCGTATATATTTCTTTTGACACCGATTTTGTAGATTTTGGACACCGAATACTTACCCAAAAATTTGTTTCAAAAGAGCCTATAGACGCTGTAAAACAGAGTTCAAGATTTCTGACCTTTCGATACTAACACGCCTATAACTCCCTGTTGAAAATTCTGGTTTGTACCAAACTGATTTTATTTGAAACTAGACTTGAAATTCTCTCTTTTGACATATAGTTTGAAAATTTTGGAGTTCAATTTCCCACCCTATCGTCTGTTGAATCCGACCTTATAAATTCTGCAAAACAGTGATTGTGATTTTGACGTTGTGTTACCAAATCAGAGGTAACTCTGTGTTGGGAGCCCTGTTTCATATGAAATCTGTTCCATCCGAATATAGATTGATATATGGTTCGACCATAGCCTTATTATGGGTATTGGAGCATAATTGTTATTCTGAAATATTTGTTTGATGTGCCATTGGAATTCTGTCCGAAATCGAGCTTTGGTCGATTTCGCGTATTCTGTTCCATTTCCTTTGGATACTTGAATTCGCCTAATCTTCTTATTGGAATTGAGCTGATTATGATTGTTTGGAATCCCTGTACACTCTTGCTTTCATTTCTTTCCTAAAATGAATACTTTTGTGAGAGATTTGTTCCTTGCATCACATTGCTTTTGAAAAGGCACATGTACGTTTGGTTGTTCCGCGTGTGCTTCCGTTATATGCTACTTATTGTTGAAACTGCCTTCTTGTACTCTGGTGTGTGGGATTGTCTGGACCTTTGCCAGAAATGGTAAAGGGTATGCGCTGATTTGCCCGCTTTGTGGGGTCCCGCTTTGTGGGATATTCTGGTATGCGCTTATTTGCCCGCTTTGTGGGGTCCCGCTTTGTGGGATATTGCTTAGAGCCTGCGATGCTCTGCCGGCCCCCTTTGACTTCACCTAGACGTGGGTGGATGGAGCTCCCAGACGTGGGAGACTTTTGTCAGGTGGTCATTCAGAAATGGATGAATCACATTCTGACTGAGATCCCACTACACCCTCTATATGTTTGATATGACATCCAGAGTTTTGGTGAGTTATTTCTGTTCGTGCTCTGGATAGTTATGATATGATTGCAACGTCAAGGACGACGTTTGAGCTTCTGTACGTCATATGAGTTTGATATGCTCTGAAATGCTTCATTCACTGCTGATTTTGCTTCGTAATGTTCCCTATGTCGTTGATGTGATTTGGAACATTTTATATGCCATTGATAAGCTCCAATATGTCTCCTTTGTTTCTGATATGCTCCAATTACTCTATGCCCCATCTGTCAGGAACCAAATATGTATGATTAAAAAGGACAATTATGATTCTGCTCCTAATGATATTATGTATACGAAATCGTATATTCTGCTTTGTGTTTGAAACTGCATCTCTTTGGAAATTGTACTATTTTGATATGGATATGTTAGTCACTTGCTGAGCTCTTTATGCTCACCCCATTTGTTGATAAATTTTTCAGGATAGCGTATCGCTTGCTTAAATGTTAAGAATTGGCTGAGGCAGTGGAAAGTTTAGAAGACGTTGGGCAGAACTTTTGTTAGCATATATGTAGTTGTGTATAAGCTACGTTGCATCTAATGAAATGTGACTATGAATCTAAACCTGTGGATTTTGTGTAAGTTAAAGGATCCCTCATGTATAGGGTTTTGGAATGTTAAATTAAATTCGTGTAATGATATGAACTTATGGTAAATCGATGATTGTGGTGACTGCATAGATTTCCCCACTTGTGGATTTACATTGTGGTTTTTATTTTGATGAGTTGAGTTCAGATTGTATAAATTATCGAGTGATGTGTGCTATGTTTATGAATTGCACAGGGTTATGAATTGATAGATTATAGAAGTGAAATTTTTGATCTGAATGTTTTCTTAGTGACCTCAAATGTGTGTTTGGATCCTGGGTTAGTTGTGGCGAAAAAATTTAAAATATCATGGATATTTTTAGGGGCGTGACAATGGTACTACCCAGTGTCAGTGCTACAGGAGGTGGTACTGCCTAGCATAAGCGGTGGTACCACCAGTACTTGGGAAACCCAAGATAAGACCTTTTTTTTGCTCTAATTTTGAAGACATTTTGGGTCTATAAATACCACAGCTATTCCTGCATAGAGTAACACAAAATTGAGTTGAAAAAAGGGGGAAGAATACTTGAGAAAAATTAGAAACTCTCTTAGGATTTATAGTCTCTTCCTCCTCGAGTTAGAAGCTTTCTAAGGGAGGAGTGAGGTTTAAAAGAGAGGTTGTAAAGGTTCTCTCCTTAACTTATCAAAAGGAGAAAGAGTGTAAAAGGGTAGTTGATCTTTGCCCATTGAAGGAAGATCGGTAGTGGAAGCTAGTGGCCTCGAGTGAAGAGGAATCGGGAGTGGATGCAGGTCACGATGACCGAACCACTATAAATCAGTTTGCATTTCTGTTTTGCTGTTTACCTTTATTGCAAACTGCTTTACTTCCTCATTACTTTAGCTACACACTCTTGCAAACATTTTCAAAGTTAAATGTTGTCAAAATAATTTTTATCATACAAAGATTTTTGACTCGATGTAATTCTAATATAACCCTTACAGATTCTAAGCTTGAGGTTAAAGAAGAGGAAGGCAACCAAGGATGAATTAAAAACTTCCAAAGGTGAAACGGCGAATTGGGCTTTGACGAGCTTCGACTACAAGGTAAGTAACTCAACTCTCTTGAATTATTTTGAAATTACATAATACTTTTCATGAGTTATTTTTAATTTAGTTTAGGATTAATTTTCTTAAAAATTACATGAAAATAAAAAATTAGAAATCATGCTTATCATTCTAGTAATTTTGAAAATAATCATGAAAGTTGTATGTTTATGATAAACAAAATGATTTTGATTAAAAATACCTTGTGAAATATGATATCATGCCTAATAAATTTATTTTTTGAAGCTATGCATGATGATGATGAGTTTTGGGTAATTTATAGTTTATTGATTATTGATGATTTCCATAACGATCTTTTACGATTTATGGATTATCGATTTATACCATGATGAAAGTTGCTTTCGAAAATGATGCACGACTTTTGTATGCAAACTAAGCATGAAAAGATAGATTCACCTAAAAAGAAAAATGTATGACTACAACAAATAACAAATGATTTTGGTTGAAAATACTTTATACTCAATGAAACCATCATTGATGAATATGCTTTATGTTTAATAGTTTCTTTGGCTTATATGCTCTATCATGATAAATATTTTGAAAATAAATGAAATCATGTTTGATTTGAAGTGATGCATCATGATCATGCTTAATGATGCATTTTTTGATTTGACATAAAAGTGGCTTTAAAAAACGATGTATGTTTTGATTTGACATAAATGAAATAGGCATGCTTATATGAAATAGTGAAGTGTCATGCTTGACAATTGTATACTTAATGATGCATAAAGTTGTAATAAAAATATTAATATTTTAATACTATGATTTGATGATTTTATGCATAACATTATAAAGTTATATATAATGATGCATAATGATGAAATTGTGTAATAAAAATATTAAACATTTTGAAACCATGTTTTAGTGTCATGCATATTGATCATACTTAATAAATTTCGAAATTATGCATGATGAATCGTACGATTTATGGATTATTGATTTTTACCATAATGAAAGTACCTTATTGATCAATTTAAGAGAAATGAGGTATGAAAGCTTGTTCCTAGACCTCTTGACCATTTATTAATTAGTACTAAATGAGTTTTTAAAAACAAACACGATGAACTTGGTATCGTGGTTAGAAACAAGGCTAGATTAATGGCCAAGGTTTCAAAAAAAAAGAAGGTATCGATTATGAAGAAGCCTTCGCTCTTGTGGCTAGACTTGAAGTTATAAGTATTCTTCTTGCCTATGCTAATTGTAATAATTTGAAGTTATTTCAAATGGATGTTAAAAGTACTTTTCTTAATGGCTTTATTTCTGAAAAATTTTATGTTAAACAATGACCCAGATTTGAAAATATCATTTTTCTGAATCATGTTTTTAAGTTGTTTAAGGCTCTCTATGGTTTGAAACAAGCCCCAAAGGCTTGGTCTAAGAGACTTAATTCCTTTCTAATTAAGTATAATTTTATGAAAGACATGGTCGATACTACATTGTTTATTAAATATTTTAAAAATAATTTTCTTATTGTTCAAATTTATGTTGATGATATCATTTTTGGATCTTCAAATTAGTTTTTATGTGAATATTTTGCCAATAATATGAGCCATAAATTCGAAATGAGTTTAATGGGAAAATTAACTTTTTTCCTAGGTTTACAAATCAAACAAGTTAGTGATGGAACTTTTGTTAGTCAAACTAAGTATGTGTTAGATCTATTAAAATGATTTAATACAGATAGTGCTAAGGCTATGAATACACCAATGGGCACTTTTACAAAATTTGATATGGACATTAATAGAGAATGTTTTGATCAAAAGACTTATAGGGGTATAATAGGTAATTCATGATACCTCATAGCAACTAGACCTGATATTATATTTAGTATTGGACTATATGCTAGATTTCAGTCAAATCCTAAGTAATCTCACTTAAAAGCTGTTAAAAGGATTTTTAGATATATAAAAGGAACTCCTAATATATGATTATAGTATCCAAAAACTAAAAATCTTGAATTGATTGCTTATGCCGATGCTGATTTTGCTAGCTATCAAATAGATAGAAAAAACACATATGGAACATGTCAACTCTTAGGTCATGCACATATGGAACATGTCAACTCTTAGCTATCAAATAGATAGAAAAAACACATATGGAACATGTCAACCAAGAAACAAAACTTGGTTGCATTATCTATAACCAAAGTTGAGTATATAGTAGTAGGTGCATATTATGTATAAGTCATATGGATAAAAAACAATTACAAGATTATGGAATTCACTTGAAAAATATACCTATAAAATGTGATAACACTACTGCAATATGTTTAATAAAAAATCTCATTCAACGCTCTAGAACTAAATATATTGATATTATACATCATTTTATAAGAGATCATGTTAATAACCATGATATATCTCTAGAATTTATTGATATAAAATATAAATTAGCTGATATTTTTATAAAACCACTGAATAAGGAACAATTTGATTTTATTAGAAGAGAATTAGGTATGTTAAGCATGAGTTCCTCTTTTATATTTTTTAGATTTCTTGACTTTTGAAAATTGAGTTTTCTTTTTTATGATTGATTACTATCATTCATTCTCTTTGCAATTTACAAGAGAAGAGATCTGATTCATGGATCATTGGTATATTTGATCTTTTATAAGCTGATTATTTCCATATAAATCCTTCCTCTTTCTATTTACGAAAGTAGAACTTCAATTCATGGAATGACTTGATATGATATTTGCACAAACAAGTGTTTGCACCACGTAATGATTGTGATCTTGTTTGTCTCAAAATAAAAGGAAGCAAGAGTACTTGCTTACTGCATCTAAAAAAAAAAGCAAAAATGCTAGAAAAAGAAAACCAATAGTGATGGCTTGAGCAAAAAATAGTGCATCGACGATGACATCGCTAGACTGGCGGTAGCATCACTAGTACGCACTGCTTATAGGCAGTAGCACGGCCTCGCTGGTGGTACCATCGCTCATAACCCTACCCTATAAAACCATAGTTAGGGCCGACGGTAGAACCGTCCCCAACCATCTCTACACCCCTCTAAACTGCTCCTCACCCCTCATTCCTCTTACTCTTCCTCTAGAAACTCAAGAAAACCACTATCCTTTGCAAAGCTAAGGATCAATCTCATGCCCCCCTTGGTGATCACAAGAAGTTTAAACTACAAAAGTAATTCCTAAACCCAATTATTTCCAATATGTGTAGTCCGTCCCATTGAACAAGGGAGGACGAATGAGAGAAAGTCCCTCTTGAAAGCCAAAAAGAGTCATTTCTCTTGGGTGTTAAACCAAATGAGAAATAACGAGGCTCTGATACCAATTGTTAGGAAAAGAGTCGGCACTAAGAGTGGGGGTGAATTAGTGCAGCGGTAAAAATTACGTCAGTTCAAAACTTCGTTGCGATTAAATCTATTTTCGATGAAAAACCGTTTCGTAAAGGTATTAACTTTGAAAGCATATGGAAGAGCATAGTGGATATAAAGCAAGTAAAGTGGTTTACAGTAAAGTAAATTGCACAAGAGAAACGTAAACTAGATTTTTATAGTGGTTCGGTCGTCGTGACCTACATCCACTTCGCTGATTTCTCTTTCGTCGAGGCCACCGGCATCCACTATCGGTCTTCTTTCAATGGGCGAAGACCAACTACCCTTTTATACCCCTCTTCTCTTCACAGGTTTAGGAGATAACCTTTTACAACCCTCTTTTACAATGTATCCCTTAGAACTCTCTCTAAGCTTTGGGAGGAGGGAACTTAACTTTCTAAGGTATATAACTTTAGAATCACAGGGTTTTTCTCAATATTTCTTACTTATCCATGCAGGAATAGCTGGGGTATTTATAGGCCCCAAATGTATTCAAATTTGAAGCCCAAAATTTAAACCCTTGAAATTTCAAGGTATGGGCGGTAGCACCGCCTACACTGGGAGGTACCACCTGTTGGGAAATCTTGGGGGGTGACATCAGATGCGTAGTGGAAGAACAAGAAAACAAAATCCCCAATTCTCAAAGAGATGTTCGTCGTCGTGCGAAGATTGGTGCGCAAAATCCACGAAACTTAAAACTGCGTATAGAGTAGATTGTGTTACCTAGGGAGATCATATATCCCTGTTTCCTTGTAGATCTTTAGGAGAGGGTGAAGGAGGTCAAGCGTCCTCCTCTCTAACGGTGATCCACACAGTAGGGCTGCATCGACACTCCTCAAAACTCCAGGCCTACTCTGAGGTGGAGAGGGGGAGGAGAATAGGAGAGGCAAACAAAGGCTCTAGCCTATGAGGCTTTGAATCCCTCCTATTTATAGAGGTCCCCTGTCAAACCCTAATTGGTCCTCCCCTAGTGGGTATTGGATCTGCATCCAATAAGACAAGGGCTCTGTCGGATATCTCATATCCGAACCTCTACTCATCGTTGCTAGTCATAGGTGCCCAGCAAGCCAATCACGTGAGTGATGGCACGTGTGACTTGATACAGAATCTTTTTGCTTATTATATTTTGGCGTATATCACTTTATAACTATTGTATAAATGCATACATATATTGTGATGTCTTTGGATTTGTGCAATGGGAATCGGATCGTGATGAGATCACGATAATGAGATCGATTCACCTTTAAACACATATCCTAAATGATCCCGGTCATAGGTTACACGAGAGGGACATCGTGATAACCGAATAGACTGGTGTGCTATATACCCGTCCATATGATGGATGCAGCTGGTCTCATAGCTGCTCGTGTAGGGACACTAGGGATACAGTACAGGTGCTCATTGGAGAATGAGTTCACTGATTGATCCGCTTACGGAATGCTAGATGGTTGATGATGCCTTATTGTCAGACAGCGATTCCGTAGTCCTAGTGGTGTATCTGGTCCTTAGACTTGAGACACCAAGGATGTCCTATATGAGTGCTCCACTCTTTGATACCAGACTTATAGGTTTGGCTGTCCCAGATCTAGTACAGTTGGTCATTGGGAGTGGTAATCGACCTTACGAGGGCTATTGAGTGTCGATATAGGATCATCCACTCTCGGCGTCATGAGAGGAATATCCCATGTGTTCTTGCTCAGACAAATCCCTAGCTAGGGTCATTCGGGTTGAGAGAGAAAGAGTTCTCCGGGAGAATCCGATTAGAGCAAGACTCGAGTAGAAACCGTATGGGTCTGACAACACCATGCTCGATATACAGTCTCTGGGATATTAGATGGATGAGGGACTATAGGTACACGGTAACTGAGGACAGACAGGTCCAATGGATTGGATTCCCCTGTATCGTCTGGGGACTACGGCGTAGTGGCCTAGTACATCCGTAGTCAATGAGTCGAGTGAATTATTACAGAGATAATAATTCACTAAGTTAGAAGGAGTTCTAATAGGTATGACTCACGGCCAGCTCGATATTGGGCCTAGAGGGTCACACACATATGGTAGGCATTGCGATGAGTAGAGGTTCAGATATGAGATATCCGACGGAGCCCTTGTCTTATTGGATGCAGATCCAATACCCACTAGGGGAGGACCCATTAGGGTTTGACAGGGGACCTCTATAAATAGGAGGGATTCAGAGCCTCATAGGCTAGAGCCTTTGCTTGCCTTTCCTATTCTCCTCTTCCTCTCCACCTCAGAGTAGGCCTGGAGTTTTGAGGAGTGTCGTCGCAACCCTGCTGTGTGGATCACCGCCAGAGAGGAGGACGCTTGACCTCCTTCACCCTCTCCTAAGGATCTGCAAGGAAACAGGGATATACGATCTCCCTAGGTAACACAATCTACTCTATACGCAGTTTTATGTTTCGCAGATTTTTGCGCACCAATCTTCGCATGACGACGAATATCTTTTTGGGAATCGGGGATTTTGTTTTCTTGTTCTTCCGCTGCGCATGTGATGTCGCCCCCATGATTTTCCAACAGTGGTATCAGAGCCAGGTTGTTCGTGCGAATGATTGGTTTTGAACTGCATGTGTTGTGTTTAGGAAGAATTTTGACGTCAAAATCGTTGACGCAAAAGCGAGAAAGGGCAGCAACAGTTGCTGCCCTCGATTTGCGTGCGTGAAGCGCAGCCAACGGCGAGCAGCACAGGGGCTGCGTCTGCAGCAGCCGGCCGACGGCCTGCTTGAAGCAGGCTTGCTGCCGGCGGGGCTGGCAGCCCACGGGCAGAGGCGCCGCAGGGCAGCGGCGCCTGCCGCTGCAAGGAAGTAGCGCCTGCCGCCGTAGGGCAGCGACGCTTGTCGCCGCTGCTCCCGCGAGCGAAACCCCCCCCACAAGGGCGGCCGCCCGGCGGGACAGCACCCCCTGCGGAGGCAGCAGCGCCCGAAGGGGGCGCCCACCCGCAGCGGCTTCGCCGCCAGCGGGCGTGCCGCGTGCAGGCGAGGGCAGTGCCCTCGCCCCGCCGCACAGGCCGCCGCCGGCCGGGTGGCGGCAGCGGCAGCAGCGAAAAGGGGAAAGGGCATTAGGGTTTTCTGGGCCAAAGACAGTTTTGCCCCTCGAAATTTGAGAAATTTCAGTTTCTGTCTTTTATCCAAATTACGAAAATACCCCTATAAATTCAGAAATTCCCTACATGTCCCTGATTTCAGAAAATATTAATTAATTAAAAGGTTTAGTTGATTATTATTTTTATTATTATCTAGTAGTCCTACATGATGATGATTATTTATACATGTGATGTATGATGTGTGGACGGATGATCATGGACCGTGTGATGTGTGTACTTGCGATTATTATTATTGAGGTCTGCGAGCCTCCATTATATTTCTCGTTTATTGTCGGGCCTGCGTGCCTATGATTAAGTTGTAATCACATGAGGAGGCGCAGCGGGAGCGTGGATGCGATAGCGGGACCCACGAGACGGACGATCGTGATGCATGAAGATGCATCAAGATGTCAACGGAACCGACGAGGACGAGATGGACGATCACAGGGCATGGAGATGCACCGTTGCACACATAGATCTTGATGTGAGTGATTAGGCCTACTGGCTCGGGCCTAATCATATTAGGTTGTGGTCCATGATCATCTGGTGTGATTGCTTATACACATACTAGATATGTATATATATTTGCATGCGATGTAGATATATATTAAATATGTATATGTGTGACATGTCATATTAGGAGACCAAAGCATAGAAACATCTCTCGATAATATTAAGTCGGTAAACGTGAGGCAATTAGATTGACCCACGTGGCCTTCCATCGTTATGAGTAGGAACCGATTCCCGGTGTAGGTTGAGTTGGTCGAGTCCCTCGAGACTCACCTATATCGCGATTCGCTATCTTGCTTACAACATAGAGATGTCACCGGTGACCTGAGGGCATGGTATACTTGGTCGAGTCCCTCGAGGGTATATCATCAAATCAGACTCATCTTGTAACGAAGGTGTTGACTTAACCGAGCATCATGGTTGGTCGAGTCCCTCGAGGCCATGGTGATTCGGAGGCCGAACAGGACGGGAATCACAAGAAGTTGTGATCAGCAAGAGTTGCCTACCTTTTAGGCTTAGTGTGATTGGTCGAGTCCCTCGAGGTTACACTAAGACGTTGATTGGATCTTGATCCCCACTAGAAGTCTGCCGGAGACTTCCGTTTCACGTGCTGAGGGTGTCGCGTGACTCGTTAGTAAAATAGTGGGAGCATATTAAGATAGAAGTCCATATCTTGATAGTTTATTTCTTGCAAAATCTGCATGTTATTCATTTCTGCTGCATATTTATTTTCAGAAAATGTCGCTTTCAAATCCCTTACATGGCATACTTGATGTCAACCGCCTTACTGGTCCAAATTATACGGATTGGCTCCGTAACTTGAGAATTGTTCTCATAGCGGAGAAAATCGTGTACGTCCTTGATACAGTGATACCTATGCCCGAAGAAGGGGCAAACGAGGATGAGATCGCTCGCTACGTGAAGTACATTGATGACTCCACTCTTGCTCAGTGCTATATGTTGGGCTCTATGACTCCTGAGTTACAGAGACAACATGAAAAGATGAATGCCAGATCCATTCTCCTACATGTTCGCAAATTGTTTGAGGAACAGGGAAGGACTCAACGATATGAGATATCCAAGAGCCTTTTCCACGCTAGGATGACTGAGGGGACACCGGTTCATAACCATGTCCTAAAGATGATTGAGTGGATAGAGAAACTCACAGGTCTAGGAATGGTCCTAGAGGATAACTTGTGTGTGGACATTGTGCTTCAGTCCCTACTAGATTTCCTTTCACAGTTAATAATAAATTTTAATATGAACAAGCTTGAGGTGACTCTCCCAGAGCTCCTCAATATGTTGAGGGAGGCAGAGAGTACTATTAAGAAAGAGAAGCCAGTTCTCTATACTGGTGAGACCAGAAAGAAAAGGAAAGCAAAAAGGTCCCTTAAGAAGGGAAAGGGCAAGGGCAGACCAGGTAAAGCAAAGGTTGCTAAGAAAGACCCAGTAAAGGACAAAGGCCAATGCTTCCACTATAGTAAAGATGGGCACTGGAAGAGGAACTGCAAAGAGTACCTTGCAGAAAGGGCGAAACAAGAAACTTGGTGAAGCTTCAGGTACATTCATGATCAATCTCCAATTGTTAGATTTTTGTGATAGTGCATTGGTATTGGATACCAATATTGCTTATCACATCTACAATTTATTGTAAATTCTAGCAAAGCTAAGGGGAGATTGACGAGAGGAATATTGCATAAAGGTTTGTTTATGCAAGACACTACTCCACATATCATGAATGTAAGTGTCTAAGAGGAAACGAGAGGAGGTGAACAGTGTATACCTATGGCATTGTAGGCTAGGTCATATCCATGAGGGAATGATTCAAAAGTTGCTAAATGATGGATATCTAGATCCATTTGATTATGTGTCATATGCAACTTGCGAGCCTTGCCTTCATGGAAAACGGACCAATTCTCCATTTAGTGGAACTGGAGAGAGAGCCACTCAGTTGTTGGAACTCATACATAGTGATGTATGTGGACCCATGTCAACTCATGCCATTGGAGGTTACTCCTACTTCATTACATTTACTGATGATTTCTCAAGGTATGGATATGTGTACTTAATGAAGTACAAATCCGAGGCCTTTGAGAAATTAAGAGAGTATAAGAATGAGGTGGAGAACCAGACTGGAAAGAGTATCAAAACTCTTCGATCAGATCGAGGAGGTGAGTACTTAAGTACAGAGTTTACTTAGTTCCTAAAGGACCATGGGATATTATCCCAATGGACACCTTCTTATACACCTCAGCTCAATGGTGTCTTTGGAAGGAGGAATCGTACTCTATTAGATATGGTACGGTCCATGATGAGTTTTGCTGACCTACCCATCTTATTCTAGGGATATGCCCTAGAGATCACAGCTTACCTTCTGAACAGAGTTCCAACTAAGTCGGTAGTGTCTACACCATATGAGATATGGAAAGGGAAGAAGCCTGATCTTAAGGTTGTTAAGATTTGGGGTTGCCTTGCCCACATTAAAAGACACAACCCCAATAAGTTAGAATCAAGGACAGAGTGATGCAAATTTGTGGGATACCCCAAGGAAACTTGTGGGTATTATTTCTATCATCTCGAGGATCAAAAGGTCTTTGTAGCTAAGAGAGCAGTGTTCCTTGAGAAGGAACACATTCTTGGCGGAGATAGTGGGAGAATGATAGAGTTGAGCGAGGTTGGAGAACCAAGCTCAAGCACTACTCTACAGCCTGAGTCTGTTCAGGTACCTAATACACAATTTTCAACTTTACACAGGTCTGATAGAGTATCTCATCCTCCTGAGAGATATGTGGGACATATTAGAGGAGAGGATGTTGAGGATATTGATCCTCAGACCTACAAGGAGGCTATTATGAGTATAGACTCCGGGAAGTGGCAAGAAGCCATGAATTCTGAGATGGATTCTATGTACTCCAACAAGGTTTGGAACCTAGTTGATGCACCCGAAGGTATTGTACCTATCGGTTGCAAATGGATCTTTAAGAAAAAGATCGGAATAGATGAAAAGGTAGAGACCTATAAAGCAAGGTTAGTGTCTAAGGGGTATCGTCAAAGGCAAGGTGTTGACTACGACGAAACCTTCTCACTCGTAGCAATGCTAAAATCCATCAGAATTCTACTGGCTATTGCAGCACACTATGATTATAAGATCTGGCAGATGGATGTGAAAACCGCATTCCTCAATGGGAACCTCAAGGAGGAGGTGTATATGATGCAACCTGAGGGATTCGTATCCAAGAACTACCTAGATAAGGTGTGTAGGTTGTTTAGATCCATTTATGGACTAAAGCAAGCTTCCCAAAGTTGGAACATAAGATTTGATGAGGCAATCAGATCTTATGACTTCGTTAAGAATGAAGATAAGCCTTGTGTATACAGAAAGGTAAGTGGGAGAGCTATCACCTTTTTGGTGTTATATGTGGATGACATCCTAATCATTGGGAATGACGTAGGAATGCTATCCACAGTAAAGACTTGGTTATCTAGACACTTCTCCATAAAAGACTTAGGGGAAGCATCCTATATCTTGGGGATTAGAATCTATAGAGATAGATCCAAGAGGATACTTGGCTTGTCCCAGTCCAAGTACATAGAAATCATTGTCAAAATGTTTGGCATTGAAAATTCCAAGAAAGGGCGAACATGGATATGATACCTTATGCCTCAGCAATAGGGTCTATCATGTATGCCATGCTATGTCCTAGGCCTGATATAGCGCATGCTCTGAGTGTCACGAGCGAGTATCAGACGGATCCAGGCTTGGAGCACTAGAAAGCAGTAAAGTGTATCCTTAAGTACTTGAGAAGGACTAAGGATATTTTACTAGTATATGGAGGTAATAGCCTTAAGGTTGAATGCAACACTAACTTAAGTTTTCAGTCTGATGTCGATGATAGCAAGTCGAATTCAAGGTATGTGTACACCTTGAATGGAGGAGCAGTATGTTGGAAGAGTTCCAAGCAAGATAGCACTGCTGACTCGACCACAGAGGCGGAGTACATTGCTGCATTAGATGTAGCAAAGGAGGGAGTCTGGGTAAAGAAGTTCATCACAGATTTGGGAGTCGTGCCGGGTAGCGAGGAGCCGATCTCCTTATATTGCGATAATAACGGGGCGATTACTCAAATAAGGGAACCCGGGTCTCATCAGAAATGTTCTGAGGAGGTTCCAACTTATTAGAGAGATCGTAACCCGAGGAGATGTAGCAGTGGAAAGAGTTCCATCCGAAGATAACATTGCAGATCCACTGACAAAGCCGTTGTCTCATTTTGTCTTTGAGCATCACAGGGGTCTGATGGGGATCATACACAAAGGTGATTGTCTTTAGGTCAAGTGGGAGATTGCTAGTCATAGGTGTCCAGCAAGCCAATCACGTGAGTGATGGCACGTGTGACTTGATACAGAATCTTTTTGCTTATTATATTTTGACGTATATCACTTTATAACTATTGCATAAATGCATACATATATTGTGATGTCCTTGGATTTGTGCAATGGGAATCGGATCGTGATGAGATCACGATAATGAGATCGATTCACCTTTAAACACATATCCTAAATGATCCCGGTCATAGGTTACTCGAGAGGGACATCGTGATAATCGGATAGACTGGTGTGCTGTATACCCGTCCATATGATGGATGCAGCTGGTCTCATAGCTGCTCGTGTAGGGACACTAGGGATACAGTACAGGTGCTCATTGGAGAATGAGTTCACTGATTAATCCGCTTACGGAATGCTGGATGGTTGATGATGCCTTATTGTCAGACAGTGATTTCGTAGTCCTAGTGGTATATCTGGTCCTTAGACTTGAGACACCAAGGATGTCCTGTATGAGTGCTCCACTCTTTGATACCAGACTTATAGGTTTGGCTGTCCCAGATCTAGTACAGCTGGTCATTGGGAGTGGTAGTCGACCTTACGAGGGCTATTGAGTGTCGATAGAGGATCATCCACTCTCAGCGTCATGAGAGGAATATCCCATGTGTTCTTGCTCAGACAAATCCCTGGCCAGGGTCATTCGGGTTGAGAGAGAAAGAGTTCTCCGGGAGAATCCGATTAGAGCGAGACTCGAGTAGAAACCGTATGGGTCTGACAACACCATGCTCGATATACTATCTCTGGGATATTAGATGGATGAAGGACTATAGGTACACGGTAACTGAGGACAGACAGGTCCAATGGATTGGATTCCCCTGTATCGTCTGGGGACTACGGCGAAGTGGCCTAGTACATCCGTAGTCGATGAGTCGAGTGAATTATTACAGAGATAATAATTCACTGAGTTAGAAGGAGTTCTAACAGGTATGACTCACGGCCAGCTCGATATTGGGCCTAGAGGGTCACACACATATGGTAGGCATTGCGATGAGTAGAGGTTCAGATATGAGATATCCGACGGAGCCCTTGTCTTATTGGATGCAGATCCAATACCCACTAGGGGAGGACCCATTAGGGTTTGACAGGGGACCTCTATAAATAGGAGGGATTCAGAGCCTCATAGGCTAGAGCCTTTGCTTGCCTTTCCTATTCTCCTCTTCCTCTCCACCAGAGAGCAGGCCTGGAGTTTTGAGGAGTGTCGTCGCAACCCTGCTGTGTGGATCACCGCTAGAGAGGAGGACGCTTGACCTCCTTTACCCTCTCCTAAGGATCTGCAAGGAAACAGGGATATACGATCTCCCTAGGTAACACAATCTACTCTATATGCAGTTTTATGTTTCGCGGATTTTTGCGCACCAATCTTCGCATGACGATGAACATCGTTTTGGGAATCGGGGATTTTGTTTTCTTGTTCTTCCGCTGCGCATGTGATGTCG
The DNA here is from genome assembly GCF_036884655.1 of Musa acuminata AAA Group. NCBI lineage: Eukaryota > Viridiplantae > Streptophyta > Magnoliopsida > Zingiberales > Musaceae > Musa > Musa acuminata. The sequence continues at coordinate 20,238,397 of NC_088349.1, forward strand.
CCCCCATGATTTCCCAACAATCGTAATGCCTATCATATGTGTGTGACCCTCTAGGCCCAATATCGAGCTGACCGTGAGTCATACCTGTCAGAACTCCTTCTAACTCAATGAATTATTATCTCTGTAATAATTCACTTGACTCATCGACTACGGACGTACTAGGCCACTACACCGTAGTCCCCAAACGATACAGGGGAATCCAATCCATTGGTCCTGTCTGTCCTTAGTTACCATGTACCTATAGTCTCTCATCCATCTAATATCCCAGAGACCATATATCGAGCATGGTGCTGTCAGACTCATACGGTTTCTACTCGAGTCTTGCTCTAATCGGATTCTCTCGGAGAAACCTTTCTCTCTCAACCAGAATGACCCTAGCCAGGGATTTGTCAGAGCAAGAACACATGAGATATTCCTCTCATGACGCCGAGAGTGGATGATCCTCTATCGACACTCAATAGCCCTCGTAAGGTCGACTATCACTCCCAATGACCAACTGTACTAGATCTGGGACAGCCAAACCTATAAGTCTGGTATCAAAGAGTGGAGCACTCATACAAGACATCCTTGGTGTCTCAAGTCTAAGGACCAGATACACCACTAGGACTACGGAATCGCTGTCTGACAATAAGGCATCATCAACCATCCAACATTTCGTAAGTGGATCAATCAGTGAACTCATTCTCCAATAAGCACCTGTACTGTATCACTAGTGTCCCTACATGAGCAGCTATGAGACCAGTTGCATCCATCATATGGACGGGTATACAACACACCAATCTATCTGGTTATCACGATGCCACTCTCGAGTAACCTATGACTGGGATTATTTAGGATATGTGTTTAAAGGTGAATCGATCTCATTATCGTGATCTCATCACGATCCGATTCCCATTGCACAAATCCAAGGACATCATAATATATATATGCATATATGCAATAGTTATAAAGTGATATACGCCAAAATATAATAAGCAAAAAGATTCTGTATCAAGTCACGTGTGCCATCACTCACGTGATTTGTTGGGCACCTATGACTAGCAATCTCCCACTTGACCTAAAGCCAATCACCTATATGTCTGATCCCCATCAAACCCATGTGATGCTCAAAGACAATCTGAGATAATGGCTTTGTCAGTGGATCTGCAATGTTATCTTCGGATGGAGCTCTTTCCACTACTACATCTCCTCAGGTTACGATCTCTTTGATAAGCTGGAACCTCCTCAGAACACTTCTAATGAGACCCGGGTTCCCTTATTTGAGTAATCGCCCCATAGTTGTCGTAATATAAGGAAGTCGGCTCCTCGCTATCCGGCATGACTCCCAAATCTATGATGAACTTCTTCACCCAGACTCCCTCCTTTGCTGCATCTGATGCAGCAATGTACTCCGCCTCTGTGATTGAGTCAGTAGTAGTATCTTGCTTGGAACTCTTCTAGGACACCGCTCCTCCATTCAAGGTGTACATGTACCTCGAATTTGACTTGTTATCATCGATATCAGATTGAAAACTTGAGTCTGTGTAGCCTTCAACCTTAAAGCTACTACCTCCATATACTGGTAAAAGATCCTTAGTCCTTCTCAAGTACTTAAGGATACACTTTACTGCTTTTCAGTGCTCCAAACCTGGATCCGCCTGATACCTGCTCGTGACACTTAAAGCATGTGCTATATCAGGCCTAGTACATAGCATGACATATATGATAGACCCTATTGCTGAGGCATAAGGTATCATATCCATGTTCTCTCTTTCTTCTAGTGTCTTTGGGGACATACTCGTAGAAAACGATATCCCATGTCTCATCGGTATGAGACCTCTCTTGGAATTTTCCATGCCAAACCTTTTGACAATGGTTTCTATGTACCTGGATTGGGACAAGCCAAGCATCCTCTTGGATCTATCTCTATAGATTCTAATCCCCAAGATATAGGACAATTCTCCAGTCCTTCATGGAGAAGTGTTTAGATAACTAAGCCTTTATTGTGGATAGCATTCCTACGTCGTTCCCAATGATCAGGATGTCATCCACATATAACACCAAAAAGATGATAGCACTCCCACTTATCTTTGTTGAATCTCGTATTTTGATGATGAAACTACTTGATATATGTTTATGATTTAATCTGCATTTTGAGTGACGCAGGATGCCTCGATCAGGATGAGATAATTAAAGCAGGAAAATCATGTTGTGCCGGAGGAACATGTCAGAAGATTGGACGTCGGGCCAGTGGATCGGTCGACGTATCGACAGAAGGCTTCGGGCCGTGGACTCGGGCATCGGGCCAAGAAGAGCGGGTATTGTGCCAAGGATATCGGAGTTGCGGAGCCAACTGGCCGATTGGGCAATAGGCCGCAGGAAAGGACGATGCGCCGAAGAATCGGACGAAGCGTCGAGGGACCAATGACATGCCGGACAATTTGGTTAATTGCTTAGGATTAATTATCTCGATCGAAGTTTTATTTACATATGCAGGATTAACTATGATGAAAGTAAGACATGTAGTAGGAGTTACGCCGGAGTCATGACAATGATCACGTTGGGAGTTCAAGAGCTCGACGGAAGTTCGGACAATCGTCAGAGGTTCTGCGGGAACAAATCCGAGAAGTCCAGAAGCTTGCCAAAGTGGATCGTCGGAACTTGCCAAGTGGATCGTCGCAAGTCCAGGAGTTTGCCGGAAGTCCGCAGGAGGATCACCGAGGGTTCGTCGGATGATCGACGGAAGTTCACCGGAAACTCGCCGGAAGAAGTGATTGAAGCACCGAAGCAAGCTGCAGAATATGTCTTAGGAAATAAACATAGTTAGCACATTGATTAAGTTAGAAATGGGAGGTGATCCCATTAGCTTAATCTTGGGGCAATTGGGCCCCTGAAAGAATCAAATTGGGCCGAATGGATTAACCCATTCGGACCCTGATTGCTGTGGGAGGTGCAACCGCCCAAGCCAGGAGGTAGCACCGCCCAGGCTATGTCTCCCAGCGAGACTGGGAGGTGCAACCGCCCCAGCCAAGAGGTGGCACCGCCTCGGGCTCAGTCTCCGAGCGAGACTGGGCGGTGCAACCTCTTCTGTCAAGAGGTAGCACCGCCAGAGCTCAAGTTTCGAGCTCTGCCAGGCGGTGCAACCTCCCTAGTCAGGCGGTGCAACCGCCTGAGCTCGGTCTTCGAGCTCTAGCAGAGAGGTGCAACCACCCCTGACAGAGGTGGCACCGCCCAGAGGCTCAGTCTTCGAGCTCTGCCAGGCGGTGCAACCGCCCTAGTCAGGAGGTGCAACCGCCTGATCCCGGAATTCCGGGAATTGACAGATTTAAGCTCCAAATTTGAACTGGGTTGGGGCCTATAAATACCCCACCCATTCAGCACTGAAAGCACAGAACACACACTCGAAATCTTGCTGTCTTTCTGTGGTTCTTAGAGCTCAAAACTACTAGTTCTCCTCTTTCTGTTCTTCAAAGTTTGAGTTGTAAAGAGAGGAGAGAAAACTTCTGTAAGGGTTGTCTCCTAAGCCCGTCAAAAGGAGTGAATCTGTAAGAGGGTGGTTGGCCTTCGCCTATTGAAGGAAGGCCTCTAGTTGACGTCGGTTATCTCGTCGGTGGAGGAAGCCAAAAGTGGAGTAGGTCAAGATTGACCGAACCACTCTAAATCTCGGTTTGCATTTCCTTTGAGCATTTTACCTTCACTGCAAACCTCTCAATAGCTTACTGCCCTCTGCGATTTTATGAACGAGTTTCAAGGTTCAGACGTAAATCTGCGTTAGACGTAAATCTGCGTTTAGACGTAAATCTGCTTTTTTCGTATGATCATCATATTGCAGATTGCGTTTACGTTTTGAGCTTTACTATAACTGCACACTGCCTTTATACTCCTGCTTAAACTGCGTCTTATCTAATCAAGTGATTTACGAATCAACATTTAGACGTAAATCAGTTTCTTCGTACGAATGTCGGATTTCAGTTTGTGCCGATATTCTGGTTTTCATCATAGCTGCAAACTGCCTGCATAGTTTGACTTTAACCTTGCTTAGTATCAACTTTCATACAGAAGTTGTTTTTATCGCTCGAACGCAGCTTTTGATTTTAATCGCAGAAAGTTTACCGCTGCACTAATTCACCCCCCCTCTTAGTGCTCTCGAACAATTGGTATCAGAGCCCGGTATTTCTCATTTCAGATTTACACCTGAGAGAAATGGCTCTTCATGGCTTTCAAGAGGGTTTATCGGTTTTTCGTCCACCGTTGTTTAACGGATTGGACTACACTTATTGGAAAACTCGAATGAGAGTTTTCTTGACTTCTATGAATTTGGATTTATGGAATATCATTGAAAACGATTTTCAACTTCCTTCTAAACCGATGAACGAATGGTCGAATTTGGAGAAGAAGTATTTTTCTTTAAACGTGAAGGCTATGAATGCCTTATTTTGCGCTTTAGACAAAAATGAGTTCAATCGGATTTCTACATGCGAAACGGCTTTTGACATTTGGCGAACACTTGAAATCATGCACGAGGGAACTAGTAGAGTCAAAGACTCGAAAGTTAATATTTTATTGCATGATTTTGAGCTTTTTCGAATGCAACAAAGCGAGACTATAGGCAACATGTACACCCGTTTCACGGATGTCGTCAATAGTTTAAGAGCTCTTGGCAAATGTTTTTCGAATTCTGAACTTGTGAACAAGATTTTGCGTTCTCTTTCTAAGAAGTGGGATTCAAAAGTAACGGCTTTAAAAGAAACAAAAGATTTAAATATTTTTCTACTTGAAGAACTAATTGGTTCATTGATCACATATGAAATGACGTGCAATGCACGTGAAGAACTTGAGAACCACCTTCCAAAGAACAGGAAGGATTTGGGACATAGAACATTTGAAGACCACTCGAGCATAAGCTCAAGTGATGGTGAACTTAAACTACAAATGAAACAAAAATTAAAAGTTAAGAAGAACGGAACTACTTGCTTTGAACGCAAGAATAAGAACAAAAATTGGGATGAATCGAGCTCCTCTGAAGACGAGGAGAAAATCAACAAAGGCGAGGTGGCAAACTATGCCTTTACGCCTTTCGACGCTGAGGTAATCAAAATGCCTTTAATTTACTTCGAAATTACATGATGCTTTTCATGATGCATTTTTCTTTTTTTTTAATTTTCTTGAAAATTATATTTTTAATAATTTAATAATGAAAATGTAAAAATATGATCATGCTTGTAATTTTGAAAATGATAATGAAAATTGCATGTCTTATGTTAATGCAAGATAGAAATCTAATGATTGTACACCTAGTGAGATTAATCTTATTTATGTGCTTGAGAAGCAAGAATGTATATTTTGATGATTTTCATATTGCTTTTCAATAACGATACATGGCTTTTGTCTGGAAGGCTTGATATTTTTCATTGTCTTTGTTTGTTAAATATGATGTATGGTTTTGACATAAGAATAAAGATTTGAGCATGCTATTATAAAGTCAATCATATAAATTAAAACTAAAGAAGTTTTAGGCATTTATAAGAATCATTCAAAATTAAGTTCAATGAAACCTTGCTTAATGTTGCAATGAAAATATTAAAGTTTTGATACTATGATTTGATGATTTTATGCATGAGATTTTAAAGTTATACATGATGATTTTTGTGATTGATGGTTTTATGATGAAATTCATTTTACGATCCTAAACGTTGATGCATGTTTTCATTTGACATAAATGAAAAGACATGCTAACATGAAATTGATCACTTAAGATGAAACACTTAAAAAAGGGGAGAAATATATGAATTGATGCTATAAACACTATGCTATGATTATCCCATGCTTGCATCATCAAGAGATATATGAATTGATATGATTGCCATATTTGCAATGCTTATATGAATTGATGCTATGATTGTCAAATTTGTATTATGCCATGTTTGCATCATGCGTTAAGATATTAAGAACTTGTATCGTAATTTTACGCATTGATATCTTACCATGTGATGAAATGCTACAATTGATGAACACTTGAAATATAATCCTCTATCTTATTGATTTTTCAATAAATCTATGCTTGTCATATATGAATTTATTGAATGTAATTTTGAGGATGATTTCAGATTTGATAAATGTTTGATTCGTATTTACGACATAAGATACACTTTAAATATGAATCATGCTTCAATCAGATTAAATGCTTCAATCATTTTCTATCTCTAGAGTTCTCGATTTTGATGAAATACAAGTGATAAATTCATTTATGATATCTTGTAAATCACTTGAATTATGAATGAGTTTTTTATGATGTGTTAAAAGAATCACTTAAAAAGAAAATGCTTTTCCCATCTTATCGAGATTAATGATTTCATGATATTGTTTGAATCTCAAAATTGATTTTGATGAAATAGTAATAACGTTATTCATGTTATGAATCTTAAAAATGATAATATGCTTCATGTGATAATATGAATACATGAAACACTTATGATATTCCATGTATTCATAAAATATTTATCTCATCATCCAATAACTCTTCTTGATATTCCTTATGAGATGAAATGAAATAATGCATGAAATACAAATGATGAGTTAATGATCATGCATAATAGGATGTAATGAATTCTGACATTTAGATACCATCGTTTGAATATCTATGATCATGTTGCCAAAATGATATATCATGAATGCTTGAATATCATGTTTGATATGCTCATGATGATGATTGATTTTTCGGTATCTTGCATAAAAAAAATGAAATGTAATGTTAATGAATTTATGCATTGAAACTATAATGATGCACAAATAAGCATGATTACTTACCTTGTCATGATTTAGAAATTGATGTAAAGGGTTTTTCCCTTCTTTTTAACAATGACAAAGGGGGAGATAGATTGCTAGCACAATTCAAGAAAAAGGCAAAAATTACAAAAGAGAAGAAATTGCTATCTTGAACATCACCGATAATTGCTAGCTTGAAATGTCAAGAAAATGCAAAAACTTATTTATTTTCTTGCACATCTAAAGAAAAGATGCAAATGTAACACTTGCCAAATTGTTTGCTTACCTCATGTAAAACAATATCTCTTGCTAGTTTGACATTTTGCTAGCTTGCACTTTGCAAAGAAAGTAAAAATGACAATTCTCAAAAGAGAAGAAAGAGCTTGTTATCTTGAACATCACAAGCTTGCCAAACAAAAATTACAAAAGTACTATCTTGTATGCTGTAAAACTTGCATATCTAAAACTTGATAGCTTGAATGTTCTAAGCATGATGTAACATTTGCTAAATTTTTTGGCTTCAAAACTGCATGATGATAAAACTTGATATTATGTTTTTCATGCAATGAGTTGAACCAATATCATAAACACTTGATTGTGGTACTTCTCCCTTTTGTTGATGACAAAGGGGGAGAAGTATGTTGATGATATGACATGTTATGCATAAGTTTATGCATAAGTTCATAATGATGTATTGCAAGTATTCATGATGAATATTGTAATGACTTGAATTCAGTTTGAATTCAAGATTCTATCAATATGGCATATTGATAGGGGGAGTTTGTTTAAACTCCGGGAGTTAAGTTTAACTCCGTCATCAAGTGGTTGTCATCATCAAAAAGGGGGAGATTGTTGAATCTCGTATTTTGATGATGAAACTACTTGATATATGTTTATGATTTAATCTACATTTTGAGTGACGCAGGATGCCTCGATCAGGATGAGACAATTAAAGCAGGAAAATCATGTTGTGCCGGAGGAACATGTTAGAAGATTGGACGTCGGGCCGGTGGATCGATCGACGTATCGACAGAAGGCTTCGGGCCGTGGACTCGGGCATTGGGCCAAGAAGAGCGGGTATTGTGCCAAGGATATCGGAGTTGCGGAGCCAACTGGCCGATTGGGCAATAGGCCACAGGAAAGGACGATGCGCCGAAGAATCGGACGAAGCGTCGAGGGACCAATGACATGTCGGACAACTTGGTTAATTGCTTAGGATTAATTGCCTCAATCGAAGTTTTGTTTACATGTGCAGGATTAACTACGATGAAAGTAAGACATGCAGCAGGAGTTGCGCCGGAGTCATGACAATGATCACGTTGGGAGTTCAAGAGCTCGACGGAAGTTCGGATAGTCGTCGGAGGTTCTGCGGGAACAAATCCGAGAAGTCCAGAAGCTTGCCAAAGGAGCTCGTCGGAACTTGCCAAGTGGATCGTCGCAAGTCCAGGAGTTTGCCGGAAGTCCGCAGGAGGATCACCGAGGGTTCATCGGATGATCGACGGAAGTTCGCCGGAAACTCGCCGGAAGAAGCGATTGACGCACCGGAGCAAGCTGCATAATATGTCTTAGGAAATAATCGTAGTTAGCACATTGATTAAGTTAGAAATAGGAGGTGATCCCATTAGCTTAATCTTGGGGCAATTGGGCCCCTGAAAGAATCAAATTGGGCTAAATGGATTAACCCATTCGGACCCTGATTGCTGTGGGAGGTGCAACCACCCAAGCCAGGAGGTAGCACCGCCTAGGCTATGTCTCCCAGCGAGACTGGGCGGTGCAACCACCCCAGCCAAGAGGTGGCACCGCCCCGGGCTCAGTCTCCGAGCGAGACTGGGCGGTGCAACCTCTTCTGTCAAGAGGTAGCACCGCCAGAGCTCAAGTTTCGAGCTCTGCCAGGCGGTGCAACCTCCCCAGTCAGGCGGTGCAACCGCCTGAGCTCGGTCTTCGAGCTCTGGCAGAGAGGTGCATCCGCCTCTGACAGAGGTGGCACCGCCCAAAGGCTCAGTCTTCGAGCTCTGCCAGGCGGTGCAACCGCCCCAGTTAGGAGGTGCAACCGCCTGATCCCAGAATTCCGGGAATTGACAGATTTGAGCTCCAAATTTGAACTGGGTTAGGGCCTATAAATACCCCACCCATTCAGCACTGAAAGCACAGAACACACACTCGAAATCTTGCTGTCTTTCTGTGGTTCTTAGAGCTCAAAACTACTAGTTCTCCTCTTTCTGTTCTTCAAAGTTTGAGTTGTAAAGAGAGGAGAGAAAACTTCTATAAGGGTTGTCTCCTAAGCCCGTCAAAAGGAGTGAATCTGTAAGAGGGTGGTTGGCCTTCGCCTATTGAAGGAAGGCCTCTAGTTGACGTCGGTGACCTCGTCGGTGGAGGAAGCCAAAAGTGGAGTAGGTCAAGATTGACCGAACCACTCTAAATCTCGGTTTGCATTTCCTTTGAGCATTTTTCCTTCACTGCAAACCTCTCAATAGCTTACTGCCCTCTGCGATTTTACAAACGAGTTTCAAGGTTCAGACGTAAATCTGCGTTTAGACGTAAATCTGCATTTAGATGTAAATCTGCTTTTTTCGTATGATCATCATATTGCAGATTGCGTTTATGTTTTGAGCTTTACCATAACTGCACACTGCCTTTATACTCCTGCTTAAACTGCATCATATCTAATCAAGTGATTTACGAATCAGCATTTAGACGTAAATCAGTTTCTTCGTACGAATGTCGGATTTCAGTTTGCGCCGATATTCTGGTTTTCATCATAGCTGCAAACTGCCTGCATAGTTTGACTTTAACCTTGCTTAGTATCAACTTTCATATAGAAGTTGTTTTTATCGCTCGAACGCAGCTTTCGGTTTTAATCGCAGAAAGTTTACCGCTGCACTAATTCACCCCCCCCTCTTAGTGCTCTCGATCCTAACAATCTTCCTGTACACACAAGGCTCATCTTTGTTCTTAACGAAGTTATAAGATCTGATTGCCTCATCAAATCTTATGTTCCAACTTTAGGAAGCTTGCTTTAGTCCATAAATGGATCTAAGCAACCTACACACCTTATCTGGGCAGTTCTTGGACACAAATCCCTCAGGTTACATCATATACACCTCCTCCTCGAGGTTCTCATTGAGGAATGCGATTTTTCACATCCATCTACAAGATCTCATAATCATAGTATGCTGTAATAGCCAATAGAATTCTGATGGATTTTAGCATTGCTCCGGGTGAGAAGGTTTCGTCGTAGTCAACACCTTGCCTTTGACGATACCCCTTAGCCACTAGCCTTGCTTTATAGGTCTCTACCTTTTCATCTACTCTGATCTTTTTCTTAAAGATCCACTTGCAACTGATGGGTACAATACCTTCGGGCACATCAGTTAGGTTCCAAACCTTGTTGGAGTACATAGAATCTATCTCAGAATTCATGGCTTCTTGCCACTTCCCGGAGTCTATACTCATAATAGCCTCCTCGTAGGTCTAAGGATCAATATCCTCAACATCTCCTCTAATATGTCCCACATATCTCTCAGGAGGATGAGATACGCTATCAGACCTACATAAAGTTGAAACTTGTGTATTAGGTACCTGAACAGACTCGGGCTATAGAGTGGTGCTTGAGCTTGGTTCTCCAACCTCGCACAACTCTATCATTCTCCCACTGTCTCCGCCAAGAATATGTTCCTTCTTAAGGAACATTGCTCTCTTAGCTACAAAGATCTTTTGGTCCTCGAGATGATAGAAATAATACCCACAAGTTTCCTTGGGGTATCTCACAAATTTGCATCGCTCTGTCCTTGATTCTAACTTATCGGGGTTGTGTCTTTTAACGTGGGCAAGGCAGCCCCAAATCTTAACAACCTTAAGATTAGGCTTCTTCCCTTTCCATATCTCATATGGTGTAGACACTACCGACTTAGTTGGAACTCTATTCAGAAGGTAAGCTGCGGTTTCTAGGGCATATCCCTAGAATGAGATGGGTAGGTCAGTGAAACTCATCATGGACCGTACCATTTCTAATAGCGTACGATTTCTCCTTTTAGAGACACCATTGAGCTAAGGTGTATAAGGAGGTGTCTATTGGGATAATATCCCATAGTCCTTGAGGAACTGAGTAAACTCTGTACTTAAGTACTCACCTCCTCGATCTGATCGAAGAGTTTTGATACTCTTTCCAGTCTGGTTCTCCACCTCATTCTTATACTCTCTGAATTTCTCAAAGGCCTCGGACTTGTACTTCATTAGGTACACATATCCATACCTTGAGAAATCATCAGTAAAGGTAATGAAGTAGGAGTAACCACCAATGGCATGAGTTGACATGGGTCCACATACATCACTATGTATGAGTTCCAACAGCTCAGTGGCTCTCTCTCTAGTTCTACTAAATAGAGAGTTGGTCAATTTTCCACGAAGGCAAGGCTCACAGGTTGCATATGATACATAGTCGAATGGATCTATATATCCATCATTTAGCAACTTTTGAATCATTCTTTCATGGATGTGACCTAGCCTACAATGCCATAGGTATGCACTGTTCATCTCATCTCATTTCCTTTTGGACACATTTACATTCATGATATGTGGAGTAGTGTCTAACATAAATAAACCATTATGCAATATTCCTTTCGTGATGATCTTATCATCTAATAATATCGAACAACCATTGTTCTCAAAAACTAATTTATATCCACTAACTGTCAAACATGAAATTGAGATAATATTTTTGATAATAGAAGGAACAAAATAACATGCATCTAATGCAATAAAAGCTCCACCAAGCAGATGTAGGGCGACCTCGCCAACAGCTACTACAGCAACTTTTGCTCCATTACCCATCTTGAGGTCCATCACGCCTCTCTCTAGTCTCCTAGGTCTTGCCAGAACCTGCAACGAATTACATATATGACAAGCACTACCGGTATCCAATACCCATGTGTTATCATAAGAGTCTGACAAATGGAGACTGATCATGAATGTACCTGAAGCTTCATCAAGCTTTTGTTTCACCCTTTCTGCAAGGTACTCTTTGTAGTTCTTCTTCCAGTGCCCATCTTTGCAACAGTGGAAGCACTGGCCTTTGTCCTTCGCTGGATCTTTCTTAGCAACCTTTGCTTTACCTGGTCTACCCTTGCCCTTTCCCTTCTTAAGGGACCTTTCTGCTTTCCTTTTCTTTCTGGTCTCACCAGTGTAGAGAACTGGCTTCTCTTTCTTAATAGTACTCTATGCCTCCCTCAATATATTGAGGAGCTCTGGGAGAGTCACCTCAAGCTTGTTCATATTAAAATTTATTATGAACTTTGAAAAAGAATCTGGTAGGGACTGAAGCATAATGTCCACACACAAGTTATCTTCTAGGACCATTCCTAGACCTGTGAGTTTCTCTATCCACTTAATCATCTTTAGGACATGGTTCTGAACTGGTGTCCCCTCGATCATCCTAGCGCGGAAGAGGCTCTTGGATATCTCATATCGCTGAGTCCTTCCCTGTTCCTCAAATAATTTGCGGACATGTAGGAGAATGGATCTGGCATCCATCTTTTCATGTTGTCTCTGTAGCTCAGGTGTCATAGAGCCTAACATATAGCATTGAGCAAGAGTGGAGTCATCAATGTACTTCACGTAGTGAGCGATCTCATCCTCGCTTGCCCCTTCTTCGGGTGTAGGCATCACTGTATCAAGGACGTACACGATTTTCTCCGCCGTGAGAACAATTCTCAAGTTACGGAGCCAATCCGTATAATTTGGACCAGTGAGGCGGTTGACATCAAGTATGCCACATAAGGGATTTGAAAGTGACATTTTCTAAAAATAAAGATGCAACAGAAATGAATAACATGCAGATTTTGCAAGAAATAAACTATCAAGATATGGACTTCTATCTTAATATGCTCCCACTATTTTACTAACGAGTCACGCGACACCCTCAACACATGAAACCGAAGTCTCCGACAGACTTCTAGTGGGGATAATGATCCAATCAGTGTCTTAGTGTAACCTTGAGGGACTCGACCAATCACACTAATCCTAAAAGGTAGGCAACTCTTGCCGATCATAACTCCTTATGATTCCCATCCTGTTCGGCCTCCGAATCATCATGGCCTCGAGGGACTCAACCAACCATTATGCTCGGTTAAGTCAACACCTTCGTTACAAGATGAGTATGATTTGATGATATACCCTCGAGGGACTCGACCAAGCATACCATGCCCTCAGGTCACCGGTGACATCTCTATGTCGTAAGCAAGATAGCGAATCGCGATATAGGTGAGTCTCGAGGGACTCGACCAAGTCAACCTACACCGGAAATCGGTTCCTACTTATAACGATGGAAAGCCACGTGGGTCAATCTAATTGCCTCACGTTTATCGACTTAATATTATCGAGAGAGATGTTTCTATGATTTCGTCTCCTAATATGACATGTCACATATATACATATTTAATATATATCTATATCGGATGCAAATATATATACATATCTAGTATACGTATAAGCAATCACACCAGATGATCATGGACCACAACCTAATGTGATTAGGCCCAAGCCAGTAGGCCTAATCACTCACATCAAGATCTATGTGTGCAACGGTGCATCTCCATGCCCTGTGATCGTCCATCTCGTCCTCGTTGGTTCCGTCGATATCTTGATGCATCTTTATGCATCGCGATCATCCGTCTCGTTAGTCCCGCTATCGCATCCACACTCCGGCTGCGCCTCCTCATGCGATTACAACTTAATCATAGATACACAGGCCCGACAATAAACGAGAAATATAATGAAGGTTCGCAGACCTTAATAATAATAATCACAAGTATAATTAATCATCCGTCCACACATCATACATCACATGTATAATTAATCATCATCATATAGGACTACTAGATAATGATAAAAAGTAATAATCAAGTAGACCTTTTAATTAATTAGTATTTTATAAAATCAAGGACATATAGGGAATTTCTAAATTCATAGGGGTATTTTCATAATTTGGACAAAAGACAGAAATTAGAATTTCTCAAATTTCAAGGGGCAAAACTATCTTTTGCCCAGAAAACCCTAATGCCCTACTCCCCTTTGCTGTTGCCGCCGCCGCCGCCACCCTGCTAGTGGCGGCCTGTGCGGCGGGGCGGGGGCGCCGCCCCTGTAGGTGGCGCTAACGTGGGTTGGCGCCCCTGCAGGTGGTGCTGCCCCCGCGAGCGCTGTGCCCCGCCGGGCGGCCACCCCTACGGGGCGGTTTGCCCGTTGGAGCAGCGGTCGCAAGCGTCGTTGCCTTGTGGCGCCTCAGCCCGCGGGCGCTGCGGCCGCAAGCGCCTCGCCCCGCGGTGCCTCTGCCCGCGGGTCTAGCACCCGCAGGCGTCGCCCTTGCGCGCGGGCACAGTGCCCGCACGTAGGTGGCTGCCTTGCATATAGCCCTGCCTGTCGGCGCCGTGCAGCAACGACCGCGGGCTGCCAGCCCCAACGACTGCAAGCTTGGTGCAAGTAGGCTGTTGGCCGGTTGCTGTAGGCGTAGCCCCTTCTCTGCCTACCTTCGACTTCGCTACACACACGCAAATCGAGGGCAACAATTGTTGCTGCCCTTCCTTGTTTTTGCGTCAACGATTTTGACGTCAAAATTCTTCCTAAACACAACACACGCAGTTCAAAACCAATCATTCGCACGAACAACCAAGCTCTGATACCACTGTTGGAAAATCTTGGGGGGCGACATCAGATGCGTAGCGGAAGAACAAGAAAACAAAATCCCCGATTCTCAAAGAGATGTTCGTCGTCGTGGGAAGATTGGTGCGCAAAATCCGTGAAACTTAAAACTGTGTATAGAGTAGATTGTGTTACCTAGGGAGATCGTATATCCCTGTTTCCTTGCAGATCTTTAGGAGAGGGTGAAGGAGGTCAAGCGTCCTCCTCTCTAGTGGTGATCCACACAACAGGGCTGCGACGACGCTCCTCAAAACTCCAGGCCTACTCTGAGGTGGAGAGGGGGAGGAGAATTGGAGAGGCAAGCAAAGGCTCTAGCCTATGAGGCTCTGAATCCCTCCTATTTATAGAGGTCCCCTATCAAACCCTAATGGGTCCTCCACTAGTGGGTATTGGATCTGCATCCAATAAGACAAGGGCTCCGTCGGATATCTCATATCCGAACCTCTACTCATCGCAATGCTTACCATATGTGTGTGACCCTCTAGGCCCAATATCGAGTTGGCCGTGAGTCATACTTGTCATAACTCCTTCTAACTCAGTGAATTATTATCTATGTAATAATTCACTTGACTCATCGACTACGGACGTACTAGGCCACTACGCCGTAGTCCCCAGACGATACAGGGGAATCTAATCCATTGGACCTGTCTGTCCTCAGTTACCGTGTACCTATAGTCCCTCATCCATCTAATATCCCAGAGACTGTATATCGAGCATGGTGTTGTCAGACCCATAAGGTTTCTACTCGAGTCTCGCTCTAATCGGATTCTCCTAGAGAAACCTTTCTCTCTCAACCCGAATGACCCTGGCCAGGGATTTGTCTGAGCAAGAACACATGGGATATTCCTCTTATGATACCGAGAGTGGATGATCCTCTATCGACACTCAATAGCCCTCGTAAGGTCGACTACCACTCCCAATGACCAACTGTACTAGATCTGGGACAGCCAAACCTATAAGTCTGGTATCAAAGAGTGGAGCACTCATACATGATATCCTTGGTGTCTCAAGTCTAAGGACCAGATACACCACTAGGACTATGGAATCGCTATCTGACAATAAGGCATCATCAACCATCTAGCATTCCATAAGCGGATCAATCAGTGAACTCATTTTCTGTTGAATCTCGGATTTTGATGATGAAGTCAATTGTCATTTGTTGTCTAATCTATGTGTTGAGATAAGTGTGCAGGATTAACTACGATGAAAGATAGACAAGCAGCAGGAGTTGCGCCGGAGTCAAGTTCATGATCACGTTGGGAGTTCGAGAGTTCGACGGAAGTACGGACGGTCGTCGGAGGTTCTGCGGGAACAGATCCGAGAAGTCCAGAAGCTTGCCAAGCGAAGCTCGTCGGAACTCGCCAAGTGGGTCGTCGCAAAGTCCAGGAGTTTGCTGGAAGTCCGCAGAAGCATCACCGAGGGTTCATCGGATGATCGACGGAAGTTCGCCGGAAACTCGCCGGAAAAAGCAATTGACGTACCGAAGCAAAGCTGCAGAAATTGTCTTAGATTTAATCGTAGTTAGCACGGTGATTAAGTTAGAAATGGGAGGTGATCCCATTAGCTTAATCCTGGGGCAATTGGGCCCCTGAAGAACTCAAGTTGGGTCGAATGGTTCAACCCATTCGAACCCAAGAAGCTGTGGGAGGTGCAACCGCCCAGGCAGGGAGGTGCCACCGCCCAGGCTAAGTCTCCCAGCGAGACTGGGAGGTGCAACCGCTCCAGCCAGGCGGTGCAGCCACCCAGGGCTCAGCCTCCAAGCGAGACTGGGCGGTGCAACCTCCTCTGTCAAGCGGTAGCACCGCCTGAGCTCAAGTTTCGAGCTCTGCCTGGTGATGCAATCACCGAGCTTAGTCTTCGAGCTCTGGAAGAGAAGTACGACCTCTCTGGCCAGGAGATGCATAGCCTAAGCTCAGTCTTCGAGCTCTGGCAGAGAGGTGCAACCACCTCTGGCAGAGAGGTGCAACCACCTCTGGCAGAAAGGGGCGATCACCTCTGGCAGAGAAGAGAAACTTCTCTGGTCAAGAGATGCACCGCCTGAGCTCGGTCTTCGAGCTCTGGCAGGAAGGTGCAACCACCCCTGACAGAGAAGGTGCAACCGTCTGAGCTCAGTCTTCGAGCTCTGCCAGGCGGTGCCACCTCTCCAGTCGAGAGGTGCAACCGCCTGAGCTCAGACTTCGAGCTCTGCCAGGCGGTGCCACCTCTCCAGTCAAGAGGTGCAATCGCCTGATCCCGGAATTTCGGGATTTGATCGTTTTGAGCTCGAAATTTGAATTGGGTTGGGGCCTATAAATACCCCACCCATTCAGCACTGAAAAGAAACAGACCCACACCGAAATCTTGATCTTTTCTGTGATTCTAAGAGCTCAAAAGTGTTGTAAAGCCTTTAAGTCTCCTCCTTCTGTTCTTCAAGTTTTCAGTTGTAAAGTGAGGAGAGAAAGGTCTGTAAAGGTTGTCTCCTGAGCCTGTTAAAAGGAGAGAAACTGTAAAAGGGCAGTTTGGCCTTCGCCCATTGAAGGAAGGCCCCTAGTTGACGTCGGCAACCTCGTCGGTGGAGGAAGCCAAAAGTGGAGTAGGTCAAGGCTGACCGAACCACTCTAAATCTCTGGTTTGCGTTTATTTTTGAGCACTTTATCATTACTGCAAACCTCCTCCATTACTACTGCTCTCTGCGCTTTCACGAACAAGTTCTAAGTGCTGTTCTTCCGAATCTGCATTCAGACGTAAATTCGTATTTTCGTACATTACAGTTTACGTTTACGTTTGATTCTGCAGAACTGTCTTCGGTGCTTTTACGAAAGAGTTTCTTTGCAGTTTACACTTACATTTTGATCCTATTGATAACTGCAAACTGTCCTCTACAATTTTACGAACGAGTTTCAACATTTAGACGTAAAACTGCATTTAGACGTAAATCGGCTTTCCTCTCACAATCATCAGTTCTCAGTTCACGTTTACGTCTTGATTTCAACTGCATACTGCTTTCTGCGAGTATACAAACGAGTTTCAAAGTTTAGACGTAAATCTGCGTCTAGACGTAAAACAGCGTTTAGACGTAAATCTGAGTTTAGACGTAAAACTGCGTTTAGACGTAAATCTGAGTTTAGACGTAAACTGCGCTTAGACGTAAAACTGCGCTTAGACGCAAACTGTGTTTAGACGCAAACTGCGCTTAGACGCAAACTGTGTTTAGACGCAAACTGCGCTTAGACGCAATCTGCGCTTAGACGCAAACTGCACTTAGATACAAACTGAGAATTAGCTTTTGCATCATAATAGTTTTTTTTTATTGAACGAACGCAGCTTTTGGTTTTTAATCGCTGTAAGATTTCCGCTGCACTAATTCACCCCCCCCCCTCTTAGTGCTCTCGATCCTAACAATTGGTATCAGAGCCCGGTTAACTCTCAAAAGGATTAAAACCCAAGAGAGATGGCTTACGCCGGAAACCAAGAGGGCCATTCTATTACACGTCCACCCATGTTTAATGGGACGGACTACACCTACTGGAAAACCCGAATGAGGATCTTTCTTATTTCTATGGATTTTGAATTATGGAATCTTGTCGAGAATGGTTTTTCAAAGTCTTCTCTTCCAATGATCGATTGGAATGATTTGGAGAAGAAGGCTTTCGCTCTAAATGCAAAGGCTATGAATGCCTTATTTTGTGCACTCGATAAAAACGAGTTTAACCGTGTTTCAACTTGTGAAACTGCATTTGATATTTGGCACACACTCGAAGTGACCCATGAGGGCACAAGTAGAGTAAAAGAGTCAAAAATCAATTTGCTGTTACACTCTTTCGAACTCTTTCGGATGAAACCGAGTGAAACCATTGGCGACATGTTTACCCGTTTCACGGATGTCGTCAACGGTCTAAAAGGACTCGGAAAGAGCTTTTCGGATTTTGAGCTTGTTAATAAGATACTAAGATCCCTTCCTAAGAGTTGGGATCCTAAAGTCACCGCTATTCAAGAGGCAAAAGATCTGCGAAATTTCCCTCTTGAAGAACTAATCGGGTCACTAATGACCTATGAAATGACTTGTAAAGCTCATGAAGAGCAAGAAGACATCCTTCCAAAGAACAGGAAGGATATGGCACTCAAAACGTCAGAATGCCACTTGAGAGAAAACTCAAGTGATGAGGACTGTGATGATGACTTGGCACTTCTAACAAGAAAGTTTAAAAAGTTCTTTAAAAGAAACAAGTTTAAGAATGATGCAAAAAATAAACTTGAACCCAAAAAGGACCAAGTGATCTGCTATGAATGCAAAAAGCCGGGACACTACAAAAGTGATTGTCCCCAAGTCAAGAAAAGAACAACAAAGAAGAAGGCGCTCCAAGCAACATGGGATGATTCGAGCGCATCTGAGGAAGAGGAGTCCAACACCGAGCAAGTTGCTCATTACGCCTTAATGGCCATCGAAGACGAGGTAACAAATTCAATAGATGCTGATTTATCTTTCGATGAATTATTAAATGCTTTCAATGACTTATTTGACGAATGCAAGAGTATAAGTAGAAAATATAAATTGCTGAAAAAGATGCATGATAGTCTTACTTGTGAGTTTGATAAGTTAAAAGTCGAACATCATGATAGTTTAAATTCATGTATCAAATGTCATGATTTAGAAACTATGCAAAAAGAAAACCTGCTACTCAAGGACACCTTGAAGAAATCCGAGGTTGGTAGCAAGTCATTAAACATGATCCTTGCAAACAAGAGTCACATTCCAAAAAGGAGCGGGATTGGATTTGTGAGAAATCCTCACCAAAATCCAACCACCTTCATAAAAGGCTCCATCTTACATGTTCAACACCAAACCAAGTGCAACTTTTGTTGCAAATCTGGACACAAGACACATTGTTGTCCATTCAAGAAAATAAGTCCAAACAAATTAATTTGGGTTCCTAAAGGAACCATGATAAACTCTATGCAACATGATAGAAAATGTAGATCTATTTATGAGGCACCCAAAAGCAAATGGGTACCTAAACATCATCCTTTCTTGTAGAAAACTAAACAATCGCAAGCTAGGAGCAAGAAATGGTACCTTGATAGTGGATGCTCAAGGCATATGACCGGAGATCCATCTCAATTCTCTAAGCTCACTAGCATAGACGAAGGATATGTCACCTTCGGAGACAACAACAAGGGTAAAATCATTGGCAAAGGAACCATAGGTAACAAATCCAACCTCTCTATTGAAGATGTTTTACTAGTTGATGGTTTAAAACATAACCTCTTGAGCATTAGTCAATTATGTGATAAAGGATATATTATAAGATTTGAATCTAATGCTTGCATCATTGAAAAACCACACAAAAATATATCTATGATTGCATTAAAACAAAACAACGTATACACTATTGACATCAATGACTTATGTGATGAAATGTGCCTTGCCGTTATGAATGAGGATGCTTGGCTATGGCATAGAAGATTAGGTCATGCTAGCATGAAACTAATCACTCAAGTATCATCTAGAGAACTTGTAAGAGGAATTCCTCATATCAAGTTCATCAAAGATAATGTATGTGATGCTTGCCAATTAGGTAAGCAAATTAAGGGTAGCTTCAAAGCTAAGAATCAAATAAGCACCTCTAGGCCCTTACAATTGATCCATATGGACTTGTTCGGACCAATCTCTACATCGAGTTTAGGAGGTAGCAAATACGCCTTTGTCATTATTGATGACTATAGCAGATATACATGGACCTACTTCTTAAAACAGAAAAATGAATGCTTTAGATATTTTACCAAGTTTTGTAAACTTGTTCAAAATGAAAAGGGATATATGATTTCGTCAATTAGAAGTGATCATGGTGGAGAATTTCAAAACCATGACTTCCAAGAATTCTGTGAACTCAACGGATATAACCATAATTTCTCTACTCCAAGAAATCCTCAACAAAATGGGGTAGTAGAAAGAAAAAATCGAAATTTACAAGAAATGGCAAGAACAATGTTGAATGAACATAGCCTACCCAAATATTTTTGGGCCGAAGCTGTAAACACTACATGCTATATTTTAAATAGAGTCCTAGTAAGACCCTTACTCACCAAAACTCCTTATGAGTTATGGAATAACAAAAAACCCAATGTCTCATATTTCAAAGTCTTTGGGTGTAAGTGTTTTATCTTGAATGAAAAGGATAACTTAGGAAAATTCGATGCTAAATCTGATGAAGGAATCTTTCTTGGTTATTCTTCGGTTTCTAAAGCTTTTCGCATCTTCAATAAAAGAACCTTAATTATTGAAGAATCCATCCATGTTGTTTTCAATGAGATTTCAGAAATTAAGAAAAATGATCTTGATGATGATTTTGATTCCTTGAATTTAAACGAAACCCCGTCTCCAACTAGCAACTTGGATGCATCCACTTCCGAAACATCCTTACCCAAGGATTGGAAGTATATAGATGCTCATCCTAAGGAGCTAATCCTAGGAGACACATCAAAGGGGGTTCAAACACGATCTTCTTTTAAAAACTTTTGTGCCAACGCCGCCTTTCTCTCCCAAATTGAACCCAAATGTGTTGATGAAGCCATGAAAGATGATTCATGGATTATCGCAATGCAAGATGAATTAAATCAATTTGAGAGAAATGAGGTGTGGACGCTTGTTCCTAGGCCAAATGACCATTTAGTTATTGGTACTAAATGGGTCTTTAGAAACAAGCAAGATGAAAATGGTATCGTGGTTAGAAACAAGGCTAGATTAGTGGCCAAAGGTTTCAACCAAGAAGAAGGTATTGATTACGAAGAAACCTTCGCACCTGTGGCTCGATTGGAAGCCATAAGGATGCTCCTTGCCTACGCCAGTTGCAATAATTTTAAGTTATTTCAAATGGATGTTAAAAGCGCTTTTCTAAATGGTTTCATTTCCGAAGAAGTTTATGTTGAACAACCCCCTGGATTTGAAAATAATGGCTACCCTAATCATGTGTTTAGACTAACTAAAGCTCTCTATGGTTTAAAACAAGCCCCAAGGGCTTGGTATGAGAGACTTAGTTCTTTTCTCATTGAAAATAATTTCATAAAAGGCAAGGTTGATACTACATTGTTTATCAAGAATTTTGAAAATAATTTTCTCATTGTTCAGATTTATGTTGATGATATCATCTTTGGCTCTACAAATGAATCTCTTTGTGAATCGTTTGGTAAAACTATGAGTCTTGAATTCGAAATGAGCTTAATGGGAGAATTAACATTCTTCTTAGGTTTACAAATCAAACAACTAAGCAATGGCATCTTTATTAGTCAAACTAAATATGCCATGAATTTATTAAAAAGGTTTAACATGAACAACTCAAAGGCCAGTAACACTCCTATGAGCACCTCCACTAAATTAGAAATTGATGAAAGTGGAGAAAGCTTTGATCAAAAAACTTATAGGGGTATGATAGGAAGTTTACTTTACCTCACTGCAACCAGACCAGACATCATGTTCAGTGTAGGACTTTGTGCTAGATTTCAATCAAACCCTAAGATGTCTCATCTCAAAGCAGTTAAAAGAATATTTAGATATCTTAATGGTACCACAAATCTAGGATTATGGTACCCAAAATCAGAAAATTTTGAGTTAATTGCTTATGCTGATGCTGACTTTGCTGGGTGTAGATTAGATAGAAAAAGCACATCAGGAACATGTCAATTTTTAGGACATGCCCTTGTTTCCTGGTCATCAAAGAAACAAAACTCAGTTGCACTATCAACAACCGAAGCTGAATATATTGCAGCAAGTGCATGCTGTGCACAAGTTGTATGGATGAAAAATACCTTAGAAGATTATAAAGTTCATCTAAAAAATATTCCAATTAAATGTGATAACACAAGTGCAATATGCTTAACCAAAAATCCTATACAACACTCAAGAACAAAACATATTGATATTAGACATCACTTTATACGAGATCATGTCACCAATCATGACGTAACCATAGAATTCATTGATACTAAACATCAACTAGCTGACATTTTTACAAAACCTCTAAGTGAAGAACAATTTGATTTCATTAGAAGAGAGTTAGGAATGCTCATGTGTCCGAATAAATAAACTTGTTAGAATTATTTTTCGGACTATAATGAATGATCAGATCACATGAATGCCATTTTCTATGATTATATCTGTAACAAAATCTTGTCCAAATGCATCTTAGTTGTTCGAATGCTATAAAACAGATTTATTCGTACACTTTCATGAAAAATGAGTTTTTTGAAATAAATCTGATAAAGTGATTCCTGAATATGTATGTCATTCTGTAATATCTTTACGGGTAAAATGAATTATAACAAAAGGGGGAAGAAGTTTTCAAAGCAATCTATGTAAAATCCCTCTATAAGCTTTCGTCTAAATTGGTCTTCCTTGTATAACAATGCTTTTTGTTGATGACAAAGGGGGAGAAATATATGAATTGATAAACACTGTGATTAGAAATACCTTGAGTGATGCTATAAATAATGTTTGCACAATGCCATCCTTGCATCACCAAGAGATATATGAAACATGTGCTATAGTTTGCATTATGTCTTGAGTTGATATCCTATTTTGTGAAGTAAATGCAAACTTGCTAGAATGATAATATGTGTGCATCATGTAATAGTCCTTCGAGCTTTAAATGATAATGTTCAATTACATGATGAATAGTCACAAACACTATCATACAAACTTGATGATGAATGTCAAGCTTTGACATCATCCTTAAAGAGATACATCATGATAGGTATCATGATGGGAGTATTGATAAGTTTAACTGATCTAACTTATCAATACGTCACTTGAATTCTTAGGTCTTGAATTCAAGGTTGACTTATCTCAACTATGGCATATAGACAGGGGGAGTTAAGGATAACTCCATTATCAATTGATTGTCATCATCAAAAAGGGGGAGATTGTTGAATCTCGGATTTTGATGATGAAGTCAATTGTCATTTATTGTCTAATCTATGTGTTGAGATAAGTGTGCAGGATTAACTACGATGAAAGATAGACAAGCAGCAGGAGTTGCGCCGGAGTCAAGTTCATGATCACGTTGGGAGTTCGAGAGTTCGACGGAAGTACGGACGGTCGTCGGAGGTTCTGCGGGAACATATCTGAGAAGTCCAGAAGCTTGCCAAGCGAAGCTCGTCGGAACTCGCCAAGTGGATCGTCGCAAAGTCCAGGAGTTTGCCGGAAGTCCGCAGAAGCATCACCGAGGGTTCATCGGATGATCGACGGAAGTTCGCCGGAAACTCGCCGGAAAAAGCAATTGACGTACCGAAGCAAAGCTGCAGAAATTGTCTTAGATTTAATCGTAGTTAGCACGGTGATTAAGTTAGAAATGGGAGGTGATCCCATTAGCTTAATCCTGGGGCAATTGGGCCCCTGAAGAACTCAAGTTGGGTCGAATGGTTCAACCCATTCGAACCCAAGAAGCTGTGGGAGGTGCAACCGCCTAGGCAGGGAGGTGCCACCGCCCAAGCTAAGTCTCCCAGCGAGACTGGGAGGTGCAACCGCTCCAGCCAGGCGGTGCAACCGCCCAGGGCTCAGTCTCCAAGCGAGACTGGGCGGTGCAACCTCCTCTGTCAAGCGGTAGCACCGCCTGAGCTCAAGTTTCGAGCTCTGCTTGGTGATGCAATCACCGAGCTCAGTCTTCGAGCTCTGGAAGAGAAGTACGACCTCTCTGGCCAGGAGATGCACAGCCTAAGCTCAGTCTTCGAGCTCTGGCAGAGAGGTGCAACCACCTCTGGCAGAAAGGGGCGATCACCTCTGGCAGAGAAGAGAAACTTCTCTGGTCAGGAGATGCACCGCCTGAGCTCGGTCTTCGAGCTCTGGCAGGAAGGTGCAACCACCCCTGACAGAGAAGGTGCAACCGTCTGAGCTCAGTCTTCAAGCTCTGCCAGGCGGTGCCACCTCTCCAGTCGAGAGGTGCAACCGCCTGAGCTCAGACTTCGAGCTCTGCCAGGCGGTGCCACCTCTCCAGTCAAGAGGTGCAACCGCCTGATCCCGGAATTTCGGGATTTGATCGTTTTGAGCTCGAAATTTGAATTGGGTTGGGGCCTATAAATACCCCACCCATTCAGCACTGAAAAGAAACAGACCCACACCGAAATCTTGATCTTTTCTGTGATTCTAAGAGCTCAAAAGTGTTGTAAAGCCTTTAAGTCTCCTCCTTCTGTTCTTCAAGTTTTCAGTTGTAAAGTGAGGAGAGAAAGGTCTGTAAAGGTTGTCTCCTGAGCCTGTTAAAAGGAGAGAAACTATAAAAGGGCAGTTTGGCCTTCGCCCATTGAAGGAAGGCCCCTAGTTGACGTCGGCAACCTCGTCGGTGGAGGAAGCCAAAAGTGGAGTAGGTCAAGGCTGACCGAACCACTCTAAATCTCTGGTTTGCGTTTATTTTTGAGCACTTTATCATTACTGCAAACCTCCTCCATTACTACTGCTCTCTGCGCTTTCACGAACAAGTTCTAAGTGCTGTTCTTCCGAATCTGCATTCAGACGTAAATTCGTATTTTCGTACATTACAGTTTACGTTTACGTTTGATTCTGCAGAACTGTCTTCGGTGCTTTTACGAAAGAGTTTCTTTGCAGTTTACACTTACATTTTGATCCTATTGATAACTGCAAACTGTCCTCTACAATTTTACGAACGAGTTTCAACATTTAGACGTAAAACTGCATTTAGACGTAAATCGGCTTTCCTCTCACAATCATCAGTTCTCAGTTCACGTTTACGTCTTGATTTCAACTGCATACTGCTTTCTGCGAGTATACAAACGAGTTTCAAAGTTTAGACGTAAATCTGCGTCTAGACGTAAAACAGCGTTTAGACGTAAATCTGAGTTTAGACGTAAAACTGCGTTTAGACGTAAATCTGAGTTTAGACGTAAACTGCGCTTAGACGTAAAACTGCGCTTAGACGCAAACTGTGTTTAGACGCAAACTGCGCTTAGACGCAAACTGTGTTTAGACGCAAACTGCGCTTAGACGCAATCTGCGCTTAGACGCAAACTACACTTAGATACAAACTGAGAATTAGCTTTTGCATCATAATAGTTTTTTTTTATTGAACGAACGCAGCTTTTGGTTTTTAATCTCTGTAAGATTTCCGCTGCACTAATTCACCCCCCCCCCTCTTAGTGCTCTCGATCCTAATATTTTCCAATGAGCACCTGTACTGTATCCCCAGTGTCCCTACACGAGCAGCTATGAGACCAGTTGCATCCATCATATGGACGGGTATACAGCACACCAGTCTGTCCGGTTATCACGATGTCCCTCTCGAGTAACCTATGACCGGGATTATTTAGGATATGTGTTTAAAGGTGAATCGATCTCATTATCGTGATCTCATCACGATCTGATTCCCATTGCACAAATCCAAGGACATCACAATATATATATGTATATATGTAATAGTTATAAAATGATATACGCCAAAATATAATAAGCAAAAAGATTCTGTATCAAGTCACATGTGTCATCACTCATGTGATTGGCTTGTTGGGCATCTATGACTAGTTGTACCACCGCCTATAGCCTGGGTGGTACCACAGCCCAGACTAGTTGTACCACCGCTTGTAGCCTGGGCGGTACCATCGCCCAAACTAACAGTACCACCACCTAGATAGTCTCGGAGACTGAGTCTGGGTAGTACCACTGCCTAGACTAGTGGTACCACCACCTGATAGTCTCGGAGATTGTGCCACGATGGTTTCACCTGTTTGGTTACTGTTTGGGCCTTTCTCTTGGCCCAACACAGCCCAAACTTGGCCCAATTATCCCCTAATTAGGTTGGCCCAATTCTAATCCCTATTATTTACTAACTACGAATTTTAAGATATTTACTAAGCTAAACAAAGTCCGTAAGTCTAGGTTTCTTCTGGTGAGCTTCCGGCTTTCTTTCGGTGAACTTCTAATGATCTCTCGGCAATGTTCCAACGGACTCCTAGCAAGCTCCTAGACTTCATGATGATCTTCTTGGCGAATTCCGATGAGCTTCTTTGGCAAGCTCCGAGACTTCTCGGCCAATTCCGATAGAACTTCTGACAAACGTTCGGACTTCCGATGAACTCTCGAACTCCCAACGAAATCATGTTCTTGACTCTAGGACTTCATTTTGATTTATGCCTTGCTATCGTAGTGAATCGTGCACATGTAAAAACATACTTCGATCTAGACAATTATTACTAAGTATGAATCATTTTGTCTAGCATGTCATTGGTCCATCGACGCTTCGTTTGATTTTTCGACGCATCGTCCTCTTTTGCGGCCTATTACCCAATTGGCCAGTTGATCTCCGCAACTCTAATATCCTTGGCGCAATTTTTGCTCTTCTTAGCTCGATGCCCGAATCTATAGCCCGAAGCCTTCTGTCGATACGTTATCCGATCCTTTGGCTAGACGTCCAATCTTCTAACATGTTCCACTAGCCCAACATTATTCTTTATGCTTTAATTGTCTCATCCTGATCGAAGCATCCTACGTCACTCAAAACGCAGATCAATTCATAAACACTTATCAATTGGTTTCATCATCAAAATTCAAGATTCAATAGTACCGCCAGTAGTTAATGTTGTTAGGTAGTGGTACCTTCTTGTCAAGCGGTGGTACCACCAGAGCCCGATCTCTGAGGCTTTGTCAAGTAGTTGTACCGCCCAAACTAAGGGATGGTATCATCCAGTATCAGTCTACAAGTGATGGTATCGCCCAATACTGGCGGTAGTATCGCTAGTACCCCGAAAACATGAGATGAGATACTTTTTGGCTCCATTTTTGAAGTCATTGGGGCCTTTAAATACCTCACTCTTTCTTGCATAAAAGAACATGAAAAGTATGAACAAAAGTCTAAGATTTTAGTTATGAAAGTATTGAAAAAGTGTTAAGTATTCTCCTCCTCTTTTTTAGCTTTGTGATCAATCTAAGAGAAGTGTAAGGCTTGTAAAAGGTTATCTCTTAAACTTGTAAAAGGAAAAAAGAGTTGTAAGAGGGTAGTTGGTTTTTATGTTTTTTAAAGTTATTTTCAATATTTCTAAATATATATAAATTTTTAGAAAAAGTGAAATATGAATATATTATTTTTGAATGAGATTCATTATTTTTAATATGACTAAAAGCACTACAAACACATTAAAAAATATTGTAACATAGGCATCCAAAAAATTGTTTATAACCTTAAAACTTTGAAACACCTTCTGTAATAATATTTAAATGGTTTTTAAACCCAGGTTGTAAATTCACCTTAAATTAGGTAAAATTAAAAAATGACATAATTTCATTCTTTTAAGGTTTGAAATAAATAAAACTATTTATTTTAAAGGCTTAGAAATAGAAAATTTATCATTTAGGTCTTTCTTAGTTCTTGCAAAATTTCATGTAAATTTGAACATTTCTGAAAAAGATAGAATGTGAGTAATATTGTTTTTAAATATGATCCAAAAATAGTGTAACTCTCATTTAAAAAGTATTTTGGCAGCCACAAAACTTCAAAAGAATTTCTATAATAACATTGAAGTGTTTTGTCTCATTAAGGGTTATAAATTTATACCGGATAACATACAAAAATCATACAACTAAAATCAAATTTAAACGTATCTATTTTAAAGCTTAAAAATAGAAAAATGGTCATTTAGGTTAAAATTTAAGAATTTTTAGAATTTAATATTGAAATTTTATTGATTTATTTAATGACTTTAATTTTATTCACCTAAAATTCACAAATAATGTTATTATATTATATTTTCCGTACTATTCAATAAAATTATTTTTATGTATTCTTTTTTTTCATTTTTATAATGCTTTATTTTCAATTTTAAGATTAGTTTTATAATATCCATAATTAAGCACGTGTTTAATTCTCCGTAATTATACAAGTCTTTATTTTCATTTTCATAATTAAGCACGTGTTTCTCACATGATAATGTGCACCGCCTTGGATTCATTTTGCCCGTCTTCTCTCCTTTCGGGTCTGCGGCGTCTCTTATCGAGGGAAAACGCCATGGGCGGAGGAAAGCGGAGGTTCGGCAGAAACGGCGGCAGAGGCCATCCACGAGGCAGCGGAAGTGCGGTCCTATTTTCCGATCATGCCGGAATCTCGGAAATGCCCAGAGGCCGCGGGTATGGGGCGAAGAAGGACGGAAATCGACCGATGCCGGCGAGGGGAAACGCTTTTGGCTACGCGTATCCTGCCGCCGATATTGCCGGCGGTCGGGATGACACTGGTTGCCCGATTTCTCTTCCTTGCTCCGAGAATTCCCAGCCGCTCGAGGTTTTCGTGGATCCCACCCCGTATCTGAACCCCGAAGTTGGGATCCCTTCATACGAGTACGATCTTTCGATGGGCGGTGTAAGGTTAGGGTTTCATGGTGGTGAGGAGGAGGAGGAGCAAGAGGCTGCGCCGGATGCGGTGTCCCTCGATACGGAGTTTATCGGAGGTGTAGGCTTAGGCTTCCGCCGTGATGCAGAAGAGGAGGAGGAAGAAGACGAAAGAGGGTACGAGGAGGAAGAAGAGTTACTGGGATTTGATTCTTTCTGCACTCCAGAAGTCACTAGGGAGGAGAAAGGCCGAGGCTTTTTGTCAATAGGTGGTATTAGAGTGTATACGGAAGACACATCTTCTCCAGAAGAGGAAATGGATTTATACGAAGAGGACGACACTGATGATGAAGATGGAGATCTGCTTATCGAGAACGAAATAATTGGTTCTGCTGGCGAGTCTTCGCAAGAAGATGACGAAGAGAATGAAGAGGACTATTCCTCGGAAGGAGATAGTTTCTCATCGGATGATGGTTCTGATGTCAACGATGAGGTGGCACAAGATTATCTGGACGGGATCGGGGGAGGTGTGGAGTTGTTGAGAGCTGACTGGATGGAGGCAGTGAATCTGGATTCATCTGATGAAGATGATTTGTTGAAGAGTACGAACAGTGTGCATAAGGGTGGCACAAAGTTAGGGGGGATAGCTTTGATGAATGCATCCGCAGAATATGGCATGAAGAAACCCAAGTCGAGGAAACTGAAGGGTAATGCAAGGTATAATATGACTGGTTCGCCAGCTCTGGATGTTGGATTATTGCCAATGGATGATCTGTTAGTCATGAAGGACAATAGAGCAGCATTGCGAAAAAAGAAGTCTTCTCATCTTTTGCAATCATGGCCTCGTGAGGCTCAAAGAAATAAGTACAGTAATGCTCCAGGTTCGACTATTCTTGTTATGACAATATATTTACGTTTAGCTGTAGTGGCACTCGCTTGAAGTGTATTTCCCTTAAAATACCTGAAGCTGCTAGTATTTAGGCTATCATATGTTACTCCTTTCATCATATTGAAATGCTTAATTTTCCTGATATATCAATGGTGATTGCTTATGCTTGCTGCTGACAGAATGATAACCATTTTTAATTATGATGTCTTATTTTTCATTGGTAGTATTAAATATTTCCTCATCACTGTGATTTACTTAATAAATTTTATGGGCTATTGATAAAATCCTAGGGTTTTATCTAAGAAAAGAGATAGGGATTTGATCGCTTCGAAGGGATTAACCTCCTTTTGATCTTTTCGAGGGGATCAACCTCCAAATTCCTAAAGGCTTTGAGTTGTATTTCTTTACTTGAAAAAAATAACCAAAGGTATTACTTATATATAGAGTTATTTAATCTTTAGTCAACAAGGACTAGGATTTTTAACAAAGGAAATAAATAAAAATAGCAATTCCTAATTTGCTACATCAAAGGACTTCTACTATAATTAGGACAAACTAAATAGAAAAATAAAAATTAATATCAAATCCCTAAAATTAAGGACTCCTAAAATTAAGGCATCGTAACATTTCCCGTCTTTCCAAAACAGCCTTATCCTCAAAGCCGAGCAACAACAAATTTTGGAAACTTCTCCTCCATTACTTTGTAGGACTCCCAAGTGACATCTTCGATTGATAAGCTGGTCCATTGAACAAGCACCTCAGTGATAGGATATCTATGGTGCATTACAATACGTCGATTAACTATGGCTTAAGGCAAGATTTGAACCTCACCAGTAGAAGAAATATCTGGTAAATGGTGTTGCACAATATCATCCTCACTTAACTTCATTTTAAGGCAAGAAACATAAAAAACTGGATGTATCTTAGAGCTTGTTGGCAAGTCCAAGCGATAAGCAATTGGGCCAACACGTTCCAACACCCTTATAAGGCCCAAAGAATCGAGGAGATAGCTTTATAGAAGATTAAACCTTTATAGAAGTTTGCTTGTAAGGTTGAAGTCGAAGGAAAACCCAATTACCCATTGTAAACTCCCGCTCACTACGATGCTTATCAGCTTGCTGCTTCATTCTAGTTTGTGAGACTACAAGATTATCTCTTAGAAATTGAATAATCTTATCCCTATCAAGCAATTTCTTGTCCACTTGATCAACCTTAGAAGAACCAGACATGTATTTTGTAATCATGGGAGGTGGTCGACCATAAACCACTTCAAAAGGCGTCATTTTAGTAGAAGAGTGATAAGTGGCATTGTATCACCAATTTGTCCAAGGAAGTCATTTCATCTACTCCTTAAGTTTATCGCTGGTAAAGCATCTGAGATAGTTTTCTAGACATTTGTTTAACACTTCAGTCTACCCATCTATTTGCGGGTGATAAGAAGTTTTCTGAATGTCATCTTTATGTACACGAGTTTGGTGATAACTAGACCATAAATCTAGTTTAGTGAAAACTTGTGCACCTCCCAATTCATCAAGTAACTCATCCACCACTGGAATAGGATACTTGTCTTTCACTGTAATATTATTGCGTGCTCGATAATTTATACACATTTGCTAAGAATTATCTTTCTTCCTTACTAATAAGATTGCAGAGGAGTATGAACTAACACTAGCCTTAATAACCCTTACTTTAAGCATCTTCTTACCAATTTTCTCTATCTCTGTCTTTTGGAAGTGTGGATATCGATAGGGCCGAACATTAGTTGGTGCACTCCTAGGTAGTTAAGGAATCCGATGCTCATGTGATCGAAGAAGTGGAAGTCCTTATAGTTTTGTAAATACATCCATAAATTCTTGAAGCAATGATTGAACATTTTCATCTTATTCAAGTACTACAGCTTCCTCTTCAATGCTCTGTAATTGTACAAAACATCCATGGTGTGCCTTCTGAAAAACTCTCTTCATTCTATGACTAGTAATAGTTGTGACTTTACTGCCATGCTTTTTCTTCAGGATTACTTGCTTTCCATTGATAAAAAAAATCATAATTAATTTGAAAAAAATTCAAGAAATATTGTCCAGAGTTAATAGTCACTCAATTCCGAGCACAACCTCATAGTCCTCCAATGGTAGTAAGAAAAAATCCACGAGCAACTCTTGGCCTTGCATAACAAGCTTCACTATAGAACACTTACTATCACAAGTTAAAATTCGCCCATCAACAACCTTCGTCTTGAACTTATCACAACGTTTAATGCGATAGGCCAATCGTGCAATAACCTTGCTATCTATAAAATTGTTGGTGCTACCAGTATCAATCAAAACAGTAACGGACTGATGCTTCAAAAGCCCTTGAACTTTCATAGTTTGAGGATTAAAATAACCAGCTAATGCATGAACAACATATGTGACAGGTTCAATAATCTCATCATTATTAGTACCTTTATGATCAGAGTCTACAACCTTAATCTCTGGGTCCTCCTCAATTAGTTCAATTATCAAAAGTTTTCCATGCAACGATGCTCCCTACTCCACTTTTCATCACAATGTCAGCACAAACCCTTTATTGATCGTTCTTTGAGTTCCTCTTGGGTCAGTTTTATAGTATTAGGATTTTGATTAGGAATGGTTGAAGTAGTTGACTTGCTGGTCATCTGTTTATTAAGACTCCTCACTCGACGGTTTTCCATGTAAATTTTTTTTTCATACAATCGTGCAAAAGAAATTGCAATTGTCATAGTGCAAGGTTGGCGATGCTTAAATATTTGAATTAAGACCTTCAATAAATGTTCCTACCAATTGCTTTTCAAGTCAATCTTTAGCTCGATTTGACAACCATTCTAACACAGGAGAAGTCTGGCGAATCTTAATAAGCTACACATTAACATTCTCATATTCAAATGGTCCAAAACGAACAAGAAGTCCTTTCTTAAATTGTTCTCATAAGGGAATTCCATAACAAGTTTCATATCAATCATACCATTGAATAGCATTCTCAACTAATTGGATTGAAGTTATTTCCATTTTAGAATCTTCTAGAGTTTTATGAAAGAAAAAAAATTTTCTGCTATAAAAGTCTAACCAATTGGATCTCCATCTTCCCATATAGAAAATTCTACTTTCAAGTGAGGGTAGCTATTATCACGCTCTTGGTAGTCTCTTCCTGTGACTTTAGATTTAACTAGTTGTTTATTGGTAGAAGTCGAACTTCTAACTTGTTGATTTTTGCTAAAACTCTCAAGCAAACTCGTTTTGAAATAATTGAGAATTTCTTATAGTTTACTATCAATTTTTTCTTCCAAGGCTTAAGATTGGAATTTCATAGAATTATTAGTAGTCATTGCGTATGATTGTAGACCTGTAATTCCTAAGTTTTGTTTTTGATTTTGGATCAAGGGCATGAGCACTAGTTATTAGGAGCAGAAGGTGGCGTTGAAGGTGAAGTCATTGTTGATAGCACGGGCGTCGGGGCTTACAACGACGTTAGGGAGGAGATTAAGAGAACGCTGTACTGGAAGCAAAAGTGGTGTTGAAGGTGAAGCCGCCGTTGGTGACGTGGGCGTCGGGGCCTGCAGTGACGTCGAAGAGGAGATTGAGGGAACACCTAGGAAACCCGTAGTCAGAAGAGTCGATAGTGATTGGGGAGTTGTCCAACATACTTGAGACGATAGCGAGGACCATGATTTGTAGCAAGGGGGCACTTTCAAGGCTTTGATACCATATAATAAAACCCTAGATCTTTATCTAAGGAAAGAGATAGGGATTTGTCAACCTCCTTTTGATCATTTTGAGGGGATCAACCTTCAAATTGGCCAAAGGATTTGAGTTATATTTCATTGTTTGAGAAAAATAGTCAAAGACATTATATATATATATATGAAGTTATTTAATTCTTAGTCAACTAGGACTA
Source organism: Musa acuminata AAA Group (assembly GCF_036884655.1). Taxonomy (NCBI): domain Eukaryota; kingdom Viridiplantae; phylum Streptophyta; class Magnoliopsida; order Zingiberales; family Musaceae; genus Musa; species Musa acuminata. The sequence continues at coordinate 20,271,924 of NC_088349.1, forward strand.
GGATTTCTATCAAAGGAAATAAACAAAAATAGCAATTTCTAATTTGCTACATCAAAGGACTTCTACCATAATTAGAAAAAACTAAATAGGAAAATAAAGATTAATATCAAATCCCTAAAATTAAGGACTCTTAAAATTAAAGAATCCTAACAACTTACTTGTTTTTCTTCCATGTGATGTATCGAGATAGTGTATGTTACACTTTTGCAGTCTGTGCTGGTTGAAACATCTGTTACCTGAGATAACAAACTCCTTAATGTGTAGAGAATTGGAAGTCTGAATTTGACTGAAAGTTCAGGCAATTTTCAATCTTGTAGTAAGTAATTGTTGGTTTGATAGACTATGGTCTTTTTGTTGTACAACTCTTTGATTTTAATAGTTATATGTGTGGGTCTAGTTTTGATGTTAATTTAGGTCTAACATCAATTTTCAACTGTCACTTCTTCCTTGCTCTTCCTTCAATTTCTATATCATTTTCTATGTTTAAAACAAAGCAGATCATATAATTACGTAAGTATTGATCCATGCTTCCAAATCTTCATTATAGTAAACATAGGTTTATCTGGATTTTTCTTCAGATTTCAAATCTATGCTTCCTTCAGTGGACTATAATATTTGCTAATTACTTATAGATGTCTGAACCTCGGTGTCCTTTGCCCCTAAAAGAAACAACACTATGGGGGTTTATAATTAAAATGCTTTTTTTTGCTGGCTTAATGTGGTTTTACAACATGATCTTGTTTTGGTTTCTAGATGAGTTTAGTTATCATAAATTAACTTAGTTTTCAAATGAGTTTTCAAGCGTCTGCCTGATTTGATGGATACTTAATATTTATAGTAGTACGTATAATATATGGAATGTCCTTTTAATTTTTCCTGGTTACAGCTACTGTTGTTTTGTTATTTTCACTCTTTTCTTTTTAGTGGCTATGTGCCCTTTTACATGGGAGTCACATTTTTAATATGGAGTAATTATATTAATTTTCAAACTGTTAATTGTGTTAATTTTTCTGTTCATTGTAGGAGGAAAAAAGAAACAACGTAAAGAACTGATTGCTTTGAAGCGGCGGCAGCGTATGATCAATCGAGGTGTTGATCTGGATCAAATACATTATGTAAGCCTGATTTATACTTTGTGCATATCACTTTTTAAAATGTTGGTGGACATATCAATTCGTGGCTTAAAGAACAAAGATTTTCTTATAATAAACCAGTCTTTTACTTTGATTTTGCTAAATATAGGAAAGCTTCTTCCCTATGAACCAGAAGGCAATTTTTTCCCACCAGCCCCAGCCAGGATCTAGTAAATTACAGCAAATGTAGCACTAGATATTTTAGACATGAATATACTGGTATCTGCTACTGTATTTCTCATGTATGTCTTATGTTTAGATTGAAGGTGTTGCTTGAGTTTCTATTTTCTTGTATTTGTTGGCCCTTTTTCTTGTCTTCTGCCTAGGAGTTATTGCATCTTTGAGAATGTTAGTAATTTAATCCAGATATTCGGGTTAAAGTATACCTTTTTCATCTCCTTTACTTAACCTATATGACTTAGCTAGAATTAACAAGGTCCTATTAGGATAACTGTTATTTTAACTTTGAATCAGGCACAGTTGCGATCCTAGGAATTGGTGCATCTTTGAGAAGTTTAGTATTTTAACCTGGATACTCAAGTTAAAATACTTCAAGGGATGTGTTAAAACAGCCCTATCTCAACTCCTTAATGAACCTTTATGACCTAGTTAAAATTAATAAAGTCTTATTAGGATGGCTATTGTATTAGAACTTTGGATCAGATCCTTTTGGTTGATATTGGGTTGAAGTGTTCCAATCTAACATGATGATGATTGTTTTATAGTTTGATTTATGGTGATATTTTTTATTGCATAAGATTCATGTTGATCAAGTAATATTGTATAAATATCTAATTGTGCAGAGTAAATGAAAAGCTTTGTCCAACTTGGGTTTTCCTTTCCCCAGCTTACTGGTGTTGCAATTGGTGATTTTTGATGTTCAACTAATAAATGACTGGTCTTTTACATGTAGAAACTTAGACAGATGGTTGTTAATGAGGTCGATATGTTGTCATTCCAGCCAATGCATACACGTGACTGTTCTCAGGTATGATACTCTTTTTATCATTCTTATCATGACTGCATGTTAGAAACACATAGATTGGTTATGGTTTAAATGCTCATTTGACATGTCAACATCTAGCTGGCCAGCTGGTTTGTCAAGAATTAAAGGAAAAAAGAGCAACTAAGAATGAATGTGTCAATGCTTACCTTTCTGGATGTTACATGATTTAGGTGGCAGTAATATATTTTTTTGGAAATCAGGAAATCGGTGATGCAACTTTAAATGGGTTAAAAGATTGATAGGATCATAATAATGCTTAGTGTATGGTTGTGCATACTTATCTATGATATGCTTCTGAGCTATATGATTCTTTGTTGATGTTGTTAATAACTTAACAATCTGGGCTATTGTATATTTTGTTGTTTACTCTTTTTGCTACCATGTTCTCAATTTTGGGGGCTCTTTTTATTGTTCTTTACTTCTTTTTACATATTTCTTCCATTTAAAAATTACTTGAGCATTTCATTGCATGGAAGCAAAGAATGATTGATGATCATTAAGCCAGGAGTGAGTTGAGATAATTTCTTCTTTTTTTTTATTTGACCATTTGCTTGCCTGACTTTTGCATCCTTATCATGTTGGTCAGGCAACCTTTTGTCACCCATATCATGTGTAACAAATGCCAAATTGATTGGATAAGTAGGCCCCAAGAGTGTGAGCCTACCCATAGATATCCGATCCTGTTCATGTTGCATTTTGGCTTGGAAGGTTTCTGTTAAGAAAGATCCATAAGAGATTGTTAAGATGCTTTCCACTTCATTATGGTACTGGCCCTCTCTCAGGGCATGATAAACATATTTAAATTCTTTATTGGGTTATCTTTAATATAATAGTATCTATTGGTTGCCTATTAAAATGTTAATACTTTTTTTATACTTTTTATGCATAAATATTATAGTAATTCATATTTCTGGTTAGTGTCTTATATTTGCAGATCTTCTTCCCTCACTTGTTTTGGATTGCTATTATATACTGCATGACCTTGCTGGTTTTAGTTAAAGCACAGGAAGTGGAAACTCATTTTCACTGCTGTGAAAAAGCTATATGATGTTTTAGTAGTTATTGACTATACCTCATCGTTATCTTTTGTCAGTTGATGCCTTGAGAGACTGAAAAGATTTTCTTATTGTTTGCCAAATTAGATGTTTATTCATGTAGTAGATATTAATAATTTTTTATTTTTTTCCTTTCTGAGACTCTCCTTATAGTTTTTTTATCACCAAAATATTGCTTTTCCTATTTGCTATAGAAGGTATCGTCATCTTTCATTTCTTTGCTTCATCAGGTGCAGAGACTTGCATCAATTTATCACCTGAGCAGTGGCTGTCAAGGTTCAGGCAAGAAAAGGTAATTATGCTCTGTAAATCTTGCAATTTAGTGAATGAGAACTATGCGTCTAGCTGAATTCATAAATCATGTCATTTGAGTGAGTCACTGACTTTATGGATAATCCTGATAACTACATCAAGAAATGCTCTAAGCCTTTAAGACATGCATCTATGGCACTGGTGTTAGTTTTGTTTGATTTAGGAAACATGAGTACTGTAAAATATTGTTATGAGACCATTATTTTCAGATTTGTGACTGTGAGTCGTACTGAGAGAACATGCTTGCCTTCCACGAGGGACAAACTTCGTCTGGATAAGGTACTTGGCTGCATACATCCGATAAGATACTTTATGTACCTAAACTTTCTGATTCTGTTATTTTATTATGTTGTTGTACTGTGTATTTAAGAAGTAATACCTATATATTTAGGAATTATTGGACTGCATTTTGGCTTTGCCCAGGTCGAGGCGGTGCACATCATATAACTTGCTGGGCATGTGTTCTAGGCTTTATGCATGCGCATGGCACTAGAGGGCTCTTGTAGTCCACACAACAAACGTTTGTGGATTAGCACAGCTCTCTAATTCTTTTCTAGCTTTAAAATTTCATACAAGACACAAAACCTTGCCTTTGTCTTGCTGCTTTGATCAGTTCATTGACATCTGTCATCAACTTTAGCATCTTTTATTCTTTAATAATGGGATTCCTCTGACTGTTATTTTAGAAGACTTTGACCCTGTTCTTCCCTGACTCAATGGTCAGTTCCTGTTTGCAAAAATTTCAACGATGTTCCCCCGATATTCCCAATATCACACTTGGCATGTAGAATGTTTGTGCATTCTAGTTAAGAGAGCTTTGACAACATAGCACACGAGTTTAATTGCAAGACTTGTTGCCTTCGACCATGTTTTTTAGTTGTTAATGTTAAATCAACAAGGTTGCGGATTTTTTCTGACTGCAATAGTTATCATAACCTTTGAGTTTTCACCTCTGGTAAATGCAAGATAGCTTAGAGTTCTTAGCACTGATAAGTAGCCTTTGCCTAGTTGTATGTACAAATTGTTTGAAAATTGAAGTTTGGCAATGATACCAGTCTCCATTGAAGAAGTCAATTCATCTGAAACATAGCTGGTCATCTACTTCAGACCATTAATGATGTCTTTTTGTTCCTAGCAGGAGCCAGGTCATACAGTATTTTCTTTTGCATAACGACTTGCTATATAATTTCTGATGTAGCTCTGATTTAGACATTAATGTGATCAAGTTAATGCAAGCATTTGCAGACCTTGCTATTCTGCAGAGTACCCACCTGTTTTAAGAATGCTACTGGGCAAAGATACTTCATTATTACCGTCTTATAATTATTCTCATGTTAAGTGGCCTCTTTTGTTGCTGACATCATTTTTCTATGGTTTCAGCTGCTGGGAGTGAGTGTTAATGATGTTGATGACTTCATTGTCAACCAGGGCACCAAGATTAAATGTCTAAAACAACCCAAAGGTCGTAAAAATTTGGGCAAAGGTCCTGCAAGTCATGAGCACCAGTCTGCTCCATCGAAGCTATTGAAGAGCAGTGAAGCAAGTGGAAGTAGGAAAAGAATTGGAAAGCAGAGATTAGCTTCCTACGCGGCAAGGCCAGTTTCATTTGTTTCCACTGGTGTCATGGAGGTTGATCCAGCAAAAGAGACAATAACTGTGGATTCGAGTGCAAGCACCTCACTTGAAACAGTCGCCACTAGTCATGCAAGCATCGGTGCATTTGAGGTGCACACGAAAGGTTTTGGTTCAAGACTGATGGCCAAGATGGGATTTGTCGAAGGCACTGGGCTGGGGAAGGCAGGACAGGGCATGGTTCAGCCGATACAAGTCGTCAAGCGGCCCAAATCGCTAGGACTGGGAGTTCAATTCGAGGATGAGACCAGCAGCGTGGGAGCAGAGATTGGAAGAATTGGTGCCTTTGAGAGACACACCAAGGGATTCGGGTTGAAGATGATGGTAAAGATGGGTTTCGTCCCCGGCACGGGCCTGGGAAAAGACAGCCAGGGGATCATCAACCCCTTGACTGCAGTGAAGCAGCCGAAATCACGGGGATTAGGTGCCAAAACATAAG